>NC_089538.1:26401820-26429320 GCF_963924715.1 Thunnus thynnus
CAACCAGCTAACAACCACCTAACAACAGCTAACAACCAGCTAACAACCAGCTAACAACCAGCTAACAACCACCTAACAACTAGCTAACAACCACCTAACAACCACCTAACAACCAGCTAACAACCACCTAACAACCAGCTAACAACCAGCTAACAACCACCTAACAACCAGCTAACAACCACCTAACAACCAGCTAACAACCAGCTAACAACCAGCTAACAACCACCTAACAACTAGCTAACAACCACCTAACAACCACCTAACAACCAGCTAACAACCAGCTAACAACCAGCTAACAATCACATAACAACCACCTAACAACTAGCTAACAACCATCAAACAACCAGCTAACAACTAGCTAACAACCACCTAACAACTAGCTAACAACCACCTAACAACCACCTAACAACCAGCTAACAACCAGCTAACAACCAGCTAACAATCACATAACAACCACCTAACAACTAGCTAACAACCATCAAACAACCAGCTAACAACTAGCTAACAACCAGCTCACAACCAGCTAACAATCACATAACAACGCTCTAATCATCTCTGAATGAGACAGAATGTACAAACATTAAAAATGTAGAATCTACAACAATTAAATACTAACATGTTTGTGTGTAGGTGTGTGTTTTGATGTGTACAGGTGTGTAGGTGAGTGTGTACAGATTTGTGTAGGTGTGTGTACAGATGTGTGTAGGTGTGTGTACAGATGTGTATAGGTGTGTGTACAGATGTGTATAGGTGTGTAGGTATGTGGGTGAGTGTTTCCAGGTGTTTGTACAAGTGTGTCCAGGTGTGTGTACAGGTGTGTACAGGTGTGTGCCGTACCTATCTTGTGGTACAGTTCAGGCAGGTGCAGCTCCACTTTGTCTCTTTGGAAGTAGTGATACTCTGCCTGCTCACACACCGGAGGAACCAGGTTAAACTGTCGGGCGATAGAGTACGCCTCCTAACACACACACAGGTGAGACAGACAGGTGAGACACACAGGTGAGAGACAGACAGGTGAGACAGACAGGTGAGACACACAGGTGAGACACACAGATGAGACACACAGGTGAGACAGACAGGTGAGACAGGTGAGATAGACAGGTGAGATAGACAGGTGAGATAGACAGATGAGACACACAGATGAGACACACAGGTGAGACACACAGGTGAGACAGACAGGTGAGACAGGTGAGATAGACAGGTGAGATAGACAGGTGAGACAGACAGGTGAGATAGACAGGTGAGACAGACAGGTGAGACAGGCAGACAGACAGATAATCTGAGGTTCTGTCGTGTCCTACCATGATCTCGACAGCGTTCCAGCGTGATGTTCCCCAGTACATCGCCATGCCCTGATCAATCACAAAGGTCATCGCACGAACAATCTCTGCACGCGCGCACACACACACACACACACACACACACACACACACACACACACACACACACACACAGTATAAAAACACTCAACATATAAACATTTTCTCTTCATATTTCACATCTGTTGGTTCAGACTGAAACATCTCAACAGTTACTAGCTAATGTTACATCACGTATACAAACCTGCTCTCATTATTAACGGCTATAAAATCACCCTTATAGAAAACAACTCATCATACATTTAACAACAAACTGTTATCAGAAAATAACACATGGTAAATATGAATGAAGCAACCTCTGCTGTGATAAAACCAACACCTGGACTGTAATCACACCTGCTCACATTATCACAGTTTCACTAACTCACTAACATTAGTCTGTTACTCACCTCAATCACATCAGAAGCTCCAGTCCCTTATTGTGTATATTATTGTGTATATGATGTCCGTAACATGTGTACTAAACTGTCAGGTACTTTTTAAAACACACAATACATGACATGCAACGTGGGGAATATTAATGCTAATAGAAACATGGACTGATTAGCAAGCATTAGCATGCTAGCATTAGCTTGTTTTGTCGTGTTTTTGTGTGTCGTGAGTTCTGACCCTCCATCGGTGCGTTGACGTCACTCCTGTTGGCGAAGACGATATCCACGTAGTCCAACTGTAACCTGGCCAGAGATCCACGCAGACCTGCGACACATCAGTAACTATGACAACAGCAACCCTCCCTCCGGGACAAAATTAATAACACCTGAAAGCATGTTTCTGTTTTCACCCTGTGTTTGGTCTTTACGGGCCTCCGTACATCTATATTTTATTACATGAATCCTTCAACATTTCTCCTCTTATCAACATGTACTATTTAATTTTTTCATTAATTATTCCTCTGATAAAGCTAATGAGCTCTATATTATTTATTTTATTTTATTCTTAGGAAATAACATTAACATAAGTTCTCCGGCATCAAAACAACATTGTACTCTAAGAACAAGAGCGCCTGTAAAATGTTAAATTGATGTTGTTTATTCTGTGTTTTGTCCACTCTGACATCACTGTGACGTCACTATGATGTCACTGTGATGTCACTATGATGTCACTGTGATGTCACTGTGATGTCACCGTGATGTCACTGTGATGTCACCGTGATGTCACTATGATGTCACTGTGATGTCACTGTGATGTCACTACGATGTCACTGTGATGTCACTATGATGTCACTGTGATGTCACTGTGATGTCACTGTGATGTCACTATGATGTCACTGTGATGTCACTGTGATGTCACTATGATGTCACTCTGACGTCACTGTGATGTCACTGTGATGTCACTGTGATGTCACTGTGTCTTAAACCTGCATTCTGTATAACGGCCGGCAGGGGGCGACTCCACCGGCTCCATCTAGAAGTCTGACTGTATGGAAGTCTATGAGAAAATGAACCTCCTTCTCACCTGATTTATTAGCTCAGTAAACTGTTTCCTAATGAGTTCATGGTCTCAATCGCTAGTTTCAAGTCTTCATCACTACAGCATGATGTTCGTTTAGTAAATTATGGCCCCATTTAGAGTAAAATAGATGATAAAGCAGCGTATGCTTTATGGCGTGGCTACCTTGTGTGGTTACGTGTGTGTAGCCGTCGCTATTCCAGTGTTTTCAGTTGATGAAAGTTAACATTTTGGTCGCCTAAAAAGGTCTTTGTTGTACTAAAAGACCCTCTAAGGAGTCGATGTTCGGTTTTTCTGGTGAGTTCGTTTTGTTTTAAGCCTGTTTTTTGTTACCATCCCAATTAATATCCCAGTTAACATGAATTACAGCTAACCAAGCTAGCACTAGCATTAGCATGTGCTCCAGCTTGTCATCTAAATATGGTCACTGCTGGCTGCATGATGGTCAAAATGCAAACCTGAGACTTTAAAACGGGATCACGGTGGCTACATCTGTATTCTTACAGTCTGTGGTTTGTTGTTACGTGTTCAGTAAAGTTAAAAACTGAGAGATGGTCGTATTCACGGTTTGTTTCAGGAGATTTACTGAAAAGCCGCTGACGGGGAAGAAAAAAAAGTGTCTCTGCAGCTAAATATAGTTCACTGTTGAGTTTGTTTCTGTTGTGTAATGAAGCTTTTTGAGGTTCTTTGTGTGCTGACGTCGTCGTTCTGCTGACAGCTGCTGTCAGCGGGAATTATCTCCGACGTTTTGTCGACCTTGTGAAGGACAAACAGCTGGAGTCTGAAGATCACAACGAGCAGACAGAGACTCAGTGAAAAGTCTCATATCTACGTAGTAACGGCTAATAGATCGACTGCCTCATTAGTAAAATATTTGAGTAATGCTTTATGTTACTGATCTGTCATTTTTGAAGTTTTCCAATCAATCAAACTTTATTTGTCGAGCATCTTTCATAGAGATGATGTAGAATCATCATCACGGAGGCGAAGAGAGAGACGCTGTTATTTCAGTAATAACTGTTGTAACTTTACTGAACATACGTTTCTTTTGTTTGGATTTGGAGCTATATTAATAAAGTTGAATTGAACTGAAAGACCATGTTACTGATCCCCTCCTGTGTGGAACAAACACACCTTCGTATCCCTGACAGCTACAGTTTATATATTAGTTGTAATAATATAATATCCTACGTGCTGCACCTTTAACGTACTGACGTGTGAATCAGCACTTAGTGACCGGTGACGTCGTAACGAGTTGAAAACAGCTGCTGCGGCCCAGTAAACGCAGCTTTAGACGCCGTCCGGAGGTGAAGAATAAAGTAACTGTGAGGCTCATCAGGATGAAATGAAGGTTCACAGTTAATGAAGTGACGACATGTGAAGGAAGGAAACAGCTGCTGGAAACAACTTCAGCTTCAAAGATGATTCAGTTTATAGGATCCTTTGTGGGTTAAATTTAGCATTTAGCATTTCAGAGTGATTTAAGTCAACAGAGCTGTTAGCAGCTTTCAGCAGGACACATGATTGATGCTGCTGCGTGTGTGTGTGTGTGTGTGTGTGTGTGTGTGTGTGTGTGTGTGTGTGTAAAACTCCTAATCCAGTCTTGGTGTGACTGAGCCTCTTAAAGCCTCGACGACCTCCGACAACTGACAGAGGACACTGACCGAGTGTATGTGTGTGTGTGTGTGTGTGTGTGTGTGTGTGTGTGTGTGTGTGTAATTAGTGTCTGTCCAGTCAGTCCATATCCACAGAGTTAATACTCGGCAGCGTCTCTGTTAAACTGGTTTCTGACTGGTTGTTGGTTCCATATTAGCATCACAAAGCTTCATAACAAAGCTCACAGTCCAGTCAGACTTTCTACATTTTGCAGACGCTTTCATCCAAAGTGAGAAAGCAGACGAGACACTGAAGCGTCAGAGGACAGAGACTGAAAGAGGTTTATATATAATTATTAAAGGGTGAAACAACTGGACGGAGACATGTTGATGCTTGTTTGTTTAGTCTGATATCCAGTAATCACAAATGTCTCTCAGGAGGTTTTTCAGTCTGTGCAGCAACACGACATCCTCCGTCCTCAAACCCTCCACCCTGTTTAAGAAGACGGCAGCCATGACAGCTTAGCTTCACAATCTATTGGTTTTTGCATTAAAATGTGTTCTGGGTGATCAGGCTGCAGCAGGATCGAGGTTCGAACACATGAGAGTACAGGTGTAAATGCACCCAAGATGAACTGAGGGCAGATCAAACCACCTCCAGAGGTGTTCAGGGACACACTGTGACCACATTAAACGCAAGAGGAAATGCATCTGCGCTTGTTGTCAGTCCACATTCAACAACTACTACATGGGCAGAAATACGACCGTTCCAAACCAGCTATTAGCCAGTTAGCAAGCTAAGCTGCTAGCAAGAAAGCAGCGAGAAAGCAGCTATTAGCCAGTTGACAAGCTGAGCTGCTAGCAAGAAAGCAGCGAGAAAGCAGCTATTAGCCAGTTAGCAAGCTGACCTGCTAGCAAGAAGGCAGCGAAAAAGCAGCTATTAGCCAGTTAGCAAGCTGAGCTACTAGCAAGAAAGCAGCGAGAAAGCAGCTATTAGCCAGTTAGCAAGCTGACCTGCTAGCAAGAAGGCAGCGAAAAAGCAGCTATTAGCCAGTTAGCAAGCTGAGCTACTAGCAAGAAAGCGGCGAGAAAGCAGCTATTAGCCAGTTAGCAAGCTGAGCTGTTAGCAAGAAAGCAGCAAGAAAGCAGCTATTAGCCAGGTAGCAAGCTGAGCTACCAGCAAGAAAGCGGCGAGAAAGCAGCTATTAGCCAGTTAGCAAGCTGAGCTGTTAGCAAGAAAGTGGCGAGAAAGCAGCTATTAGCCAGTTAGCAAGCTGAGCTACTAGCAAGAAAGTGGTGAGAAAGCAGCTATTAGCCAGTTAGCAAGCTGAGCTGTTAGCAAGAAAGCGGCAAAAAGCAGCTATTAGCCAGTTAGCAAGCTGAGGTACTAGCAAGAAAGCGGCGAGAAAGCAGCTATTAGCCAGTTAGCAAGCTGAGCTGTTAGCAAGAAAGCAGCAAGGTAGCACTTTTTGTGTTGTTGTTGTTGTTGTTTTTGTTGTTTTGGCGCCGGGCAAACGAGAGGAGGACGTGATGTTTGGTTGTTTGAGCTGAACAGAGCGATGTGGACACATGTTAATAGCAGGTGAACATGTGATCAGGTTAAATCATATTTAGATACAATCTGGATATGAGACGCGTTTTAATACAAGATGTAAAGGGACTGTTTGATTTGTGGTGAAATATTGGATCATTTTAACATTTATTGAATGAAACCATGTGAGGAGCTGCTAGTCCAGCAGAAGTATAAAGTACCTCAAAACTGTACTTGAGTAAATGTACTTAGTACATAGTAGTGAACTTTATAGATTTACACACTCAGATTAAATAGTAATAATGATTTCAGTCAGAACTTGTTGTATCTTATATTCAGTGTATTTGAAATATAATTAAATGTATGTGACATTGAAAACATAAAGTTAGAGGTTGTTTACCTTCGATGATGTGTTTCCGTGACAACCCTCGCTCCGTCTCTGCCCTGCAAACACACACACACAAACACACGGTTAGTTTAATCCGGCGGTCTGACAGTAGATACTGTAGTGAAACTGTAGACGCAGCACTCACTGTCCTCCCCAGTAGATCTTAGTGGTCACCACATAACTGGACCTCCTGGCAGCACAGAAACACACACACTTATTTCAGCATTATTGTCGTTCTGTCACCATCAGTCAGTGAGAGACGCAGAGCAGCGGCGAGGAGAGAAGATTAAAAAACCGGGACGGACGTGATGAAGGAGACAGAGAGAGACTGATGGAGGGAAAACTGCTGAGTCATGCTGAGAGGAAACCAGTTCATCACAACTCTGCATGTGATGCTACTTTCTACATCTCAGAGGGAAATATTGTACTTTCTACTCCACTACATTTATTTGACAGCTTTAGTTACTTTTCAGATGAAGATTTGACACAATGGATAATATAACAAGCTTTTAAAATACAACACATTGTTAAAGATGAAACCAGTGGTTTCCAACCTTTTTGTCTTTTGACGTCTTACAAAAAGCAGTGTGTAGTCGGGGTCACATTTCACATGTCTATGAGTTGTTAACAGCTCCACCAAATAGTGATTTTTCCCTCTAAACTTCTCACATGCTTTCATTTCAATAAATGTTCAAATGATCCAATATTTCAGCAAAAATCAAAGATTAGAGAAAAAGTCCAAAAACTGAAAACAGATTTGTGTATCAGAACTTTGTTTTTTCTTCTTTCCTCTCCTATTAATCATCTCACCACCCCTCAGATTTATATGCTGACCCTTTGGAGGGGCCCGACCCCTAGGTTGGGAACCACTGGACTAAACTAGCTAACTGTATATAAAGTAGTGTAAACTAGCTCCACCTCCAGCAGCTACAACAGTAACATGCTGCTCTAACACTGATGCTTCACTATTAATAATCTAATGATGTCATATATAATAATATATCAGTCAGAGGGACCAAACCACTACTTTTACTGCAATACTTTAACTACATCAAGCTCATAATACTTATGTACTTTTACTGCAATACTTTAACTACATCAAGCTCATAATACTTATGTACTTTTACTGCAATACTTTAACTACATCAAGCTCATAATACTTATGTACTTTTACTGCAATACTTTAACTACATCAAGCTCATAATACTTATGTACTTTTACTGCAATACTTTAACTACATCAAGCTCATAATACTTATGTACTTTTACTGCAATACTTTAACTACATCAAGCTCATAATACTTATGTACTTTTACTGCAATACTTTAACTACATCAGGTTCATAATACTTATGTACTTTTACTGTAGGAGGATTTTTTATGCAGGACTTTTGCTTGTAATGGAGTACTTTTACACTGTTGTATTGGTACTTTTACTGCAGCTACAACAGTACATATATATACATATATATACATATATATGTATATATATGTATATATATGTATATATATGTATAATATCTGCTGACAGCGTCATACAACCGACTCAGCAGCTGTTTGTTTACCTCCATCCTTTCTTCTTCAGGATGTTTCCCAGAGTCGTCTCTGCCCTGAGAGACAGACACACACCTTAGTCCTCTGTGAGGTGAGACAGGCAGACAGGCAGACAGACAGACAGACAGACAGACAGACAGACAGACAGACAGACAGACAGACAGGCAGGCAGACAGACAGGTTCTACTGTACCTCCCTGAAGCGTAAACCTCTGCCGTGTCGAACAAGTTCACTCCGCTGTCGTACGCCACCGTCATCACGCTCTCCGCCATCTACACACACAGAGGCAGTAACCCACAGAAACCTCTCATAATGGTTATGTAATTGTTTGTTCATGCGTTCAGCACACACACACAGACACACACACACACACACACACACACACACACACACACACACACGTTGTCATAGGTCACTACTGGGGACATTACATAGACCTACATTCATTTCCTGGAGACTTACACTAACCTTTACCTAACCTTTACCTAACCTTTACCTAACCCTAACCTAACATAACCTTAACCACCGGCCCAAAAATCATTTTCTTTCCAATTACAGACACGACTTTCGTCCCCAGTGAACACAAACACACACACACACACACACACACACACACATACACAAAATACCTCATCAGAGATCTGAGAGCCAAATGTCACCCATGTTCCTGTGAAAAGAGAAAGAACATCACTGACTGTGATATATGTTTGTGTGTTACAGTGTGTGTGTGTGTGTGTGTGTGTGTGTGTGTGTGTGTGTGTGTGTGTCACAGCGCTCACCGAGTCCTAAGCAGGACACTCGCAGTCCAGATTTTCCAAGATTCCTGAAAGAAAACAAATCCATCAGTTAATCAATGAATTTTTACCAATCAGAGGTAAAATTCACTATTATCATGTTGACAACATCACAACAGCGTCTCCTGAGTTCTCAATATCAAATTCACTGTTTTTGTGTATTTGTTTGTATTTAATGTGGCGCTTTGAACCAAAGGGACAAAAGGTAATAATTGAATTGACTCTACAGGATAAACTGGTTCCCAGTTATCTTCAACCAAACACCCAACTCACATGGTTGGGTCCAAAACCCAAGAGGTCCTACAGCCGTAACCATAGTAACCGCTGTACAAATGTAACACAGACCAAGACATTTATGGATTTTACATCTCAGAGTTCACCATCAAACTTCATTTGTTATTAACAGGCTGGAATGAACTAAAAGACGTCTACAGGACAGACTGCAGATAAACCAGCACCGGGGATGTAAACTACCTCATAGCACCGGGGATGTGAACTACCTCATAGCACCGGGGATGTGAACTACCTCATAGCACCAGGGATGTGAACTACCTCATAGCTAGACGCGATCTGGACTCCTGGAACAGTATCCACCCACATCACAAGCCTTTAGCATTCACCACATCCTCTCTGTCATATGGAAACTGGACGAAGGAGGCTAAACATCCTAAATGAAGAGTTTTATATGAACATTGCTATTGTTTGTGTTGATTTGGGCCAGAATGACGCCATCTGGAGTTTTTTGTGGTATATGTCTACACCTTCTCTGGGCCATATTCAAGTGGGAGATTCCTGTTGGTGGACCACCAGTAAACAAAGACCAGCGGTCCTGTTTGACTCCCTGACAAAGACTCAATGCCGAAACGCATCAGAGCTTTGTTTTAATAGTTTATATAACCATGCCGTGACAATAAAGGCTCTTTAATTGTTCTAAAACACAGTGCCTTGGAGTTTTCTTGTATTATTGTGTTGACATGGAGGCGCTCCTTCTCAAAACATCCGTTAACATAAAAATCCAGTTTGATGTTTGTGTTTGAGGTCTGAACAACATCAGCTAGTTTTCCTCTGACTCACTGAGTCAAACCTCTTTTGGGAACATTTGGGAACAGTTTTGCTCGTCTATGGCGTCGTTTTTGTCGGCAGGTGAATGACGTCAGTTACCGCCACACCAAACGCCACGATTGGTCCAAACCACAAGCAGCTGCTGGTTTGTTGCTGTAATTTAGCAAAACTGCAAGATTTCTTCAATTTGTGATAATTATTGTGATCCCAGAATCTCCTGGAGAGACTGATTACAGACTCAACACACAAACAACAAACCCAAACAATAACCAGACTGCTCCAAAAACAAACTTTAATTCCATGTTGATCAATAAACGAGTTTATAGTTTCCATATTTTATACACAACAATCTGTAGATCCTTTCATACAACAAATCTCCTCTAATGGTTCACAACACACAGTGTGTCTGGTCCAATGTCAATCAATCAATCAATCAATCAATCAATCAGTCAATCAGTCAATCAATCAATCAATCAATCAATCAATCAATCAATCAGTCAATCAATCAATCAATCAATCAATCAATCAATCAATCAATCAGTCAATCAATCAATCAGTCAATCAATCAATCAATCAGTCAATCAATCAATCAATCAATCAATCAATCAATCAGTCAATCAATCAATCAATCAATCAATCAATTAATCAATCAGTCAATCAATCAATCAATCAATCAATCAATCAATCAATCAGTCAATCAATCAATCAGTCAATCAATCAATCAATCAATCAATCAATCAATCAGTCAATCAATCAATCAATCAATCAATTAATCAATCAGTCAATCAGTCAATCAATCAATCAATTGATCAATAATTCAATCAGTCAATCAATCAATCAATCAATCAATCAATCAGTCAATCAATCAGTCAATCAATCAATCAATCTTTATTTGTATAGCACCTTTCATACAAGTCAACTGACAGTAAACAGTAAAACAGTTTGAGACTGATGCACACGAGAGATAAAAATAATTAAATAAATAAAAATTAAATGTATTAAAATACAACAGATTTTAAAATTATAAGTGAAATAATTAGATTGAAGACCTGGATAAAATAGATTAAAACAAATAAAAGCAAATAAAAGAGGGGAAAATGATAACAATAAAAATTAAAGATAAAAAAATTTACATTAATACAATAAAATAAGTGAATAATAAAAGTAAATATTGTTTACAAATCATTTTGCTGTCATGTCTGTTCAGTGTTCAGTGAACTGAAGGTTTAGAAACAATTTATACTGTATTTATCTTTTCAAGAAGCTTGTAAACATGAAAATACTTTAATAATCAGCTTTTCAGATGTTTTATGAGGATGGAAATGTGTTCAATAACGTAGTTTGACCACACAGATACAAACAATGAGTTTTAATTAGACCTTAACAACCTTTACTTACAAGTGACATGACACAATAAATTACTTCCAGCTAAGAAAAGCTGTTATTTGTCAACTTCATGTTGTCAAATTATTCTTTCTGTGTACATTTTCTTGAACTAACAAATATTTGAACAACAGTTTCCACAGTTTGACGCCACAGACTGAAACACACATCTGCTGTAAAGTGGTCCGTGCACACTGACGCTTACAATTAAATTCTCTGAGTTCTCGTACTTGGAGCTACATTTTCTAGCAATCCGCTGCCGGCTGTAGAATAAAAATGATAAAAGTTGTGAGTCAGACTCATGGACGTATGTGCAAAAGCTGGATTGAAAACTCAATAGTTGGGATGACATCAGGCACTATAAGTTTTACAAACATAAAACCATCACGGATTAAAAACTCATGATACACAGAGAGTAATAACTGAGCTTGTCTGCAGGTTTACAGACGTCTTTCTTATAAAGGTGGTTTACGGGGACGCATGCTTCAGTACCACGAGTTTCCTCTGGAACACAGAGAGTAATAACTGAGCTTGTCTGCAGGTTTACAGATGTCTTTCTCATAAAGGTGGTTTACGGGGACGCATGCTTCAGTACCACGAGTTTCCTCTGGAACACAGAGAGTAATAACTGAGCTTGTCTGCAGGTTTACAGATGTCTTTCTCATAAAGGTGGTTTACGGGGACGCATGCTTCAGTACCACGAGTTTCCTCTGGAACACAGAGTAATAACTGAGCTTGTCTGCAGGTTTACAGATGTCTTTCTCATAAAGGTGGTTTACGGGGACGCATGCTTCAGTACCACGAGTTTCCTCTGGAACAGAGTAATAACAGCTTGTCTGCAGGTTTACAGACATCTTTCTTATAAAGGTGTTTTACGGGGACGCATGCTTCAGTACCACGAGTTTCCTCTGGAACAGAGTAATAACAGCTTGTCTGCAGGTTTACACACGTCTTTCTCTTAAAGGTGGTTTACGGGGACGCATGCTTCAGTACCACGAGTTTCCTCTGGAACACAGAGTAATAACTGAGCTTGTCTGCAGGTTTACAGACATCTTTCTTATAAAGGTGGTTTACGGGGACGCGGGGGATTTTTTAGCTGCAGTACCGCGAGTGGCCACTGAGACAAAAAGGCAGCAACGCTGAGTCAAGGCGCCGTACCGGCTGTGTTAACACATCCATGGTCTGATTTATAACCTCCGCCATCAACGCTGGTTGACGTGAGATGCATGCTGGGATACTTGTCTACCCCCAAAGCATCCTGGGTAAAATGGGGAGAAATTTGGGGCATTTTTTGCTTTAATGTCAATGGATTAATCAAAAGTTTCATAGAGAGAGCTTTCAAGGTCTTTTGTTGACATCATTGTTACCGTGGTGATGAGTCAGCAAAACAGATTTCAAGTAAGAAAGAAAGAACTTCCTGTTTCAGCTCGTTACCATAGCAACCAACAAACTAAACCTAGTCCAGCCGCGTGGTCAGTCAGGAGGATTTCTGACCAATCACGTCACGGCGGCACGCTGACCGGTTTTAATCCGTTCAGAGCTGCCAACGCTCACGGCGAGCAAATCATCTATCAACCAATCAGAAGTCAGCTACGTATAATGAAACCTCTGCTTTTAATTAACACACACACACTATACATTCATCAGGACTGCAAAGGTCAATGGTCACTGTGTGTGTGTGTGTGTGTGTGTGTGTGTGTGTGTGTGTGTGTAGATCATGAGTTTAATCAGGGCAGCAGATCAACACACACACAGATGGTAGAGTGTTTACATTAGGAAATAAGTACAGTTGTTGGTATCAAGATTATTCTCGTAATACCGTGTGTGAGTGTGTGTGTGTGTGTGTGTGTGAGTGTGTGTGTATGTGTGTGTGTGTGTGTGTGTGTGTGTGTGAGTGTGTGTGTGTGTGTGTGTGTGTGTGTGTGTGTGTGTTTGACAGAAAGTACAGAAAGGGAAAGTCGGCAGAACTAAAACAAAGCAGCATCAGACAGTCTGATAGAAAAGCTAAAAATACCAGTTCAGCTGTTTTAACTGAATTTATAGACATTAAAGACAGACAGGTGATCAGACAGACAGCTGATCAGACAGACAGGTGATCAGATAGACAGGTGATCAGACAGACACTGAGGCTGAATCTGAAGTCTCTGTTACTGTCCGTACTGGGAGATACTGGAGTTACTGGTCAGAGACGTTTATCCCGTCTGAGTCCAAGTCATCGATATTCACCTCCGAGTCCGAGCTGAAGTCCTTCATATTCAGGTCCATCTGAGTCCAGAGCTGTGTCTCAAACCACTTCTCTACTTACACTTCATATTTTCAGTGTGTAAGTGTGAAGTCTGGAAAAACGCACCGTGAGAACCCGGATGGTGAACTCAAAACAGCAATTCTCGCCCTCGATGGTCGCCATCTTGGCGACGTAGCGGAAGGGGAGGGACCACTTTCAAACTGTTCTATATGTGTGTTTAGCACTAAGCACCACTGTACTGCTGTTGGATATAAACCATCAGTATGTTTACTGGGTTAATGTAGCAGTCTGGTAGCGCGGATGCTAATGCTAGCTAATGCTAACTTGCGATTTCAGTAAGTACGCGACAGCCACGATTGATTTGAGACACACGGCAGGTTCCAGTCATCAATATTCTCGTCAGAGGTCAAATCTAGATCGTTAATATTCCGAGTAATTGATATTCAAGTCTCAGTCATATTAAAGTCAAAACCCAATCAATGACATTCACGTCTGAGTCCAGAGATCAATACTCAGCAGTCATGGGTGCAGGTCCACGTCCACGTCATTGATCCTCACGTTCGAGTCCAATTCGTCAATATCCTGCTGACGTTTAAATCCACTCGGAGTCATTGATAATCACGTCCAAGATCAAGTCATCAATATTCAGGCCTGAGTCCGAGTCAGTTATTGATCTTGTATCAGAATTAAAGTCCAGATCATTGATATTCATGTCTGTGTCGAAGTTAAAATGGTGATATTTACTGTGTGAGTCCAAGTCGTCAATATCCACGTCTGAGTCTGAGGTCGACTCGTCAATATTTGATCAAGGTGAAGTTAAAGTCATCACGTTGTAAACTGGGTCATCAATATCAGCGATAGACGAGTGGCGTACAGTCTCAGACTCTCAGAGTATCAATATCTGACTCCAGACCATAAATATTTAACCTGATCATCAATAATCAAACATGTTACTGGATCAGGTTTATCAGACAATCAATCAATCAATACCTACAGCTGATCCATAGGTCTGATCAGATGCAGCAGCCGTCAGCGAGCCGGAGCGTTGAGACACACACACACACACACACACACACACACACACACACACACACACTGTAACACACACACACACACACACACACACACACACACACACACACACACTGTAACACACACACACACACACACACACACACACACTGTAACACACACACACACACACACACACACTGTAACACACACACACACATACACACACACACACACACACACACACACACTGTAACACACACACACACACACACACACACACACACACACACACTGTAACACACACACACACTGTAACACACACACACACACACACACACACTGTAACACACACACACACACACACACACTGTAACACACACACACACACACACACACACACTGTAACACACACTGTAACACACACACACACACACACACACTGTAACACACACACACACACACACACACACACACTGTAACACACACACACACACACTGTAACACACACACACACACACACACACACACACACACTGTAACACACACACACACACACACACACACTGTAACACACACACACACACTGTAACACATACACACACACACTGTAACACATACACACACACACTGTAACACATACACACACACACTGTAACACACACACACACTGTAACACACACACACACACTGTAACACACACACACACACACACTGTAACACATACACACACACACTGTAACACACACACACACACACACACACACACACATACACACACACACTGTAACACACACACACACACACACACACACACTGTAACACACACACACACACACACACACAGATGAAATGTGACCCTGAGTAAACACGCTGCACCTGTCTGTGGTCATGTGACCGCCTCTCTCTCTCCGTCTCTCTGTGTCACTCTCACTCTCTGCCTCACCTGTACTTCATGTTGCTATGGCGACCAATGGCCTCCTTCATGTGGGCGTGGCCTAACAGGGTGGTCCTATTGGACGGCTCTGCCCTGACCTTCGCCTGGCAGGCGGGCGCGTTGCTGGTGTTGACCATCCGCCGTTCCTTCAGGGGGTGCTCGCTGCCCCCGCCGCCGCCGCCGCCACCACCGCCGCCCACGTTACACGCTATGGACACCTGCATCCTGGTCGCTACGGTAACGAGCTTTAAAATCTCAGATCAGAAAGGTGGCGCCGCCGCTGCCGCCAAGGTCGCCGGTTGCTATGGTGACGATGGAAAGAACTCATGAGTGGGATGTCAACTTTAAGTCTTTAAAATCAATCAGCCAATCAGAGGCTGCGTGGGTCCCATCATAGGACACACACACAACTTTCTGTTAGTCTCTATCCGGTGGAGAGCATCCCGTCGTCTGTCCGACACATCGCACAGCTGGACGAGGAGGAGGAGGAGGAGGAGGAGGAGGAGGAGGAGGTGATGAAGAGCGTCCGGCCCGGCGGTCGGTCGGCAGGAGAGCAGAGGAAGAGGACGAGGCAGAGCGACAGAGAGAGGAATGAAAGTGAATCAAGCGTCCGTCCTCTACAGCTGACAGAGAGAGAGAGAGAGCCCCTCCCCCCCCCGTCTGCTCACAGTGAGCCGGTCCACTGCTCGCCCCCCCCCCCCTCCCTCCCCCCCCCCCTGTCTGCTCACAGTGAGCCGGTCCACTGCTCCCTGGGCGAGCGAGCATGGCTCACACACACAGAGAGAGAGAGAGAGAGAGAGTCAAGTTTCATCCACATGCAGCTCAAATATTCTGCAGAAAATCATCAGTGTTTGTTTTTTAATCGTCTGCAGATAAACAGCAGGCGGCGCTGATTCTCCCGCCGGTGCCGTTAAACCGGCGCAGAAGAAGAAGACACGAAGAGATGAGGTCATTAAAAGAGCGGCAGTCAAAGCTCAAACAAACCGTGTGGAAAACGTGACGGAAATATGACGTTTCTCACTTTTTATCACATCATTTATGAAAATAATTTGACTTATTTTCTCATAATTTTTTACTTATTTTCATAAAGAATTATTTCCACCAAACTCTAGTCGTTTGATGTCGTGTTTCAGTTACGAATTGATGAGTAATTATTCGAAAATTGACTTTTTTTAATTGAGAATTTCTGACTTTTTCACAGTTAATTGGATGCAGTTTTGTTTTAACAGTGTAGAAATTAGCAGGTAACATTGGTTCCTACTGAACATCTTCATGTATTTAAACCAGACCTGCAGGTGAGGATACCGGCGTCCAAACCACCGACGGTATAAATAATGGACGTCGTCATGGTGATGTCAGCCGCTGGTTTGTGGACGCCTGTTCTGAAGCCTTGAGTTTGCATTTTGACCGTCGCCATCTTGGAATTTTGGAGCCACAAGTGACCATATTCGGATGAGAGGATGGAGCTGACCCTAGCTAGCTAGCTGCTGCTAGCTTGGTTAGCACGGTGCATTTAGTTCATGGTTAACTGTGCCAATGCTAATGCTAATGCTAATGCTAATTTTCACTAATGAAAAACAGGCTTAAAACCATTAAAACAAAAATGTACTTACTGGGAAAAAAATGACTCCTGGGAGGATCTTTCAGTTCAACAAACACTGAACAACATCAGGACCAAAATGTTACGTAGCGACGGCTACGTCTAAACTCTGGGGTTACGTCATAGTTACGCTACCTAGCCAACGTGGTAGCGACTTGCCTTTAACAGCGACCGCCTGTCACTCAAAGAGGTCTTCATTAAGTCTTAATAAACAGTAAACAGGTGAGTTATATATAGAGGATGATCAGTACAGCTGCAGCTGTTAGCTACAGAGATCTAAACTGGTCCTGAACCAGACTGTAAACATTTTAACATGGAGGTCTATGTGGTCTATGGGGTCTATGTGGTCTATGGGTGTCTATGGGGATCTATGGAGGTCTATAGGGGTCTATGGGTGTCTATGGGGATCTATGGAGGTCTATGTGGTCTATGGGTGTCTATGTGGTCTATGGGTGTCTATGGGGATCTATGGAGATCTATGTGGTCTATGGGTGTCTATGGGGATCTATGGAGGTCTATGTGGTCTATGGGTGTCTATGAGGTCTAGGGGGGTCTATGGAGGTCTACGGAGATCTATGGGGTTCTCCTGGGGTCTATGTGGTTCTTGGGGGTCTATGGGGACGGACTCGCTCTTGGAGCCCATTAGAGGATCTGCAGTTTTTGGCTTCATGTTTCAGACCCGGAGGTTCCTGCTCGGTCCAAACACTTGATGCAACTCTGGACCAGAAACTCAGTGATCCAGAACAACTGGAGGTTTGGAGTATTTACAGGTTTTGGTTCCTACTGAGGACTTTATAAACATCTCACCAGCATGTAGACCAGTTTCACGTTTTAAATCAGCTGATCGACGTCGTTTTTATAGGAAATAAAGCAGAAACAGTAGAAACAGAATAGAAATAGTTTTGCAGTGAAGGATCAGATCATCTGAAGACAGAGAAGAAGAGTTTCAGACCCTCCCCCCACTCTTCTTCTTCTCTCCATCACGCCCTCGCCTCTGCACGCCTCTCTGCTGTGTGTGTGTGTGTGTGTGTGTGTGTGTGTGTGTTAACCAGTTGA
Source organism: Thunnus thynnus (assembly GCF_963924715.1). Classification (NCBI taxonomy): domain Eukaryota; kingdom Metazoa; phylum Chordata; class Actinopteri; order Scombriformes; family Scombridae; genus Thunnus; species Thunnus thynnus. The sequence goes on from NC_089538.1 coordinate 26,419,803, forward strand.
CCTGTCAGAGCTGAAGCACAGTTGTGACGCCTGAGGCTGAAGGTTTGGTGTCACTAATGTGGATTAGACCAGTAGCTGCACACAGACTCTGACTCTTCTCACATCAACTGTCCCGTTGTGGATTTCCCAGATATGCTGTCACAGTTTTCAGTTCGAGCAGGAAACCATCGTTATAATCTCTCTGTCAGCTCGTCGTTACTGGTCTGTTTATTGTTTACTGTTTACAACATGAGTCTGATTTATGTGGTTAAATAATACTAATAAATAAATAAATAAGTTGTTTATCTGTTGCTGCATCTGCTGTCAGCTACTGAATCACGTGCAACCAACATGCAACCATGTTTTACTTCATTTACATTTATATTTGTACACATTCTGTGTTTGTAATTCAAATTTTTTCACATTTCACATGTTGAGATTGTTGAATAAATGTTATTTTATTGCTACTGTTGTTTATTGTTGTTATTATTGTTGTTTATTGTTGTTATTATTGTAATCTAGGTTCTTTTTTATTGTTTTATTTTTTATTTTTTATGTCTGATTTTCCTGCTTCATTGTAGAACTTAAATATTTTAACTCCTTAAAGCAGTTTGGAATGGTCTATGTGGTCTATGGGTGTCTATGGGGTCTATGGAGGTCTATGTGGTCTGTGGGGGTCTATGGGGTCTATGGAGGTCTATGTGGTCTGTGGGGGTCTATGGAGGTCTATGGAAGTCTGTGTGGTCTATGGGGGTCTATGGAGGTCTATGTGATCTGTCTCCTCCACCTGTCTCACCTGTACAGCATCCACCTGTCTCACCTGTACAGCATCCACCTGTCTCACCTGTAGGTTATCCACCTGTCTCACCTGTACAGCATCCACATGTCTCACCTGTACAGCATCCACCTGTCTCACCTGTACAGCATCCACCTGTCTCACCTGTAGGGCATCCACCTGTCTCACCTGTACGGCATCCACATGTCTCACCTGTAGGTTATCCACCTGTCTCACCTGTACGGCATCCACCTGTCTCACCTGTAGGTTATCCACCTGTCTCACCTGTAGGTTATCCACCTGTCTCACCTGTAGGGCATGCACCTGTCTCACCTGTACAGCATCCACCTGTCTCACCTGTAGGGCATCCACCTGTCTCACCTGTACAGCATCCACATGTCTCACCTGTAGGGCATCCACCTGTCTCACCTGTAGGTTATCCACCTGTCTCACCTGTAGGGCATCCACCTGTCTCACCTGTACAGCATCCACCTGTCTCACCTGTAGGTTATCCACCTGTCTCACCTGTAGGGCATCCACCTGTCTCACCTGTAGGGCATCCACCTGTCTCACCTGTAGGTTATCCACCTGTCTCACCTGTACAGCATCCACCTGTCTCACCTGTAGGGCATGCACCTGTCTCACCTGTAGGTTATCCACCTGTCTCACCTGTAGGGCATCCACCTGTCTCACCTGTACAGCATCCACCTGTCTCACCTGTAGGGCATCCACCTGTCTCACCTGTAGCCTATCCACCTGTCTCACCTGTAGGCTATCCACCTGTCTCACATGTAGGGCATCCACCTGTCTCACCTGTACAGCATCCACCTGTCTCACCTGTAGGTTATCCACCTGTCTCACCTGTACAGCATCCACCTGTCTCACATGTAGGGCATCCACCTGTCTCACCTGTAGGTTATCCACCTGTCTCACCTGTACAGCATCCACCTGTCTCACCTGTAGGGCATCCACTTGTCTCACCTGTAGGGCATCCACCTGTCTCACCTGTAGGGCATCCACTTGTCTCACCTGTAGGGCATCCACCTGTCTCACCTGTAGGGCATGCTGCTGTGCTGCATGGTGATGTCACACTCCTTCAGGTACATCTCGAGGCGTCGTGTCTCCATCAGCTTCCGGGCGGCGTCGAGGATTTGCGCCGCCAGCAGTGATTCTTCTTTGTCCTTCATTTCTTTCCTGCCTTCGCCTCGCTCCTGTTTGGTAGAATCCCTTCTGTTGACCTTCATCTTCTTGTTGAAGCCGTACAGCTCCTCCACTGAGAACTTCCCGCCTTTTCCTCCCACCGCCGCTGATGGCCCGGCGGCTCCGCCCACTGACGCCCGGCCCGCAAACATGGCTGCCCCTGGCAGAGCAAGGAGGCTAATGTTAGCATCACAACAAAAGAGGCTAATATTAGCATCGTGACAGCAGAGGCTAATGCTGGCAGCAAACAGTTAAAGCTAATGCTAACGATGTAAAAATAACAGCTAATACTAATGATATAAAGAGAACAGTGGAGGCTAATGCTAACAATGTAAAGATAACAGCTAATGCTAATGATGTAAAAATAACAGCTAATGCTAATAATGTAAAAATAACAACTAATGCTAACAATATAAAGATAACAGTGGAGGCTAATGATAAAAATGTAAAGATAACAGCTAATGCTAATGATGTAAAAATAACAGCTAATGCTAACGATGTAAAAATAACAGCTAATGCTAATAATGTAAAAATAACAACTAATGCTAACAATATAAAGATAACAGTGGAGGCTAATGATAACAATGGAAAGATAACAGCTAATGCTAACAATGTAAAGGTAACAGCTAATTTTAACAATGGAAAAATAACAGTGGAGGCTAATGCTAACGAAGAAACCATCAGAACACACTAGCAATGAGAGACAACAAGGAAGCTAATGCTAACAATGGCAGCAAAATCAAGAAGCTAATTACTTAAGATTAAATCCAGATGCTAATGCTAACACTGTTAAAATACCGGATTATTCTAACGATGTTTGACACGTTGAAGCTAGTGCTAACGACAGATGGCTGATAAAAATCCTGGAGGATTGTGTTTCTAATGCTACTAGCTTGGATAAATGCTAAAGCTAACTGCTAAAAGAGAATACAGATGCTAGAAATGTTAGCGTGTGTTAGTAGCTCTCAAACACTCTGAAAGCATTTTTAATTTTAAACATGCATTAATTAAAGTAGCAGTGGCTAACATGTTAGCTGTTCCTACGGAGAGAAAAGAGTCTCAATAACAGTCACGAACGTGTGTCACATGATCTACAAATAAAAACCAGATTTACAGACATGTACAGTGGTTTGTGGGTAATTCACGGTACACACACCAAACAATTTAACAAATAAATGTCAAAAATATCAATAAAAAATGAATAAAAATATGCTGCTGCTTCCCTCTGGAACAAAGAGCTGATTACTGTCGGACAGTTTAACTCCATATTAAAGGATCTAGATAATAAATCCTCTTCCTCGGCTTGGTTGCTCTTAAATTTTTCACTGAAATCAAAAACCCTGCCCATTTATGCTTCTTGTGGGAAACTTAACTCTATTTTCCCGTGTTTTTATGTGTGTGAGGGACTAATGGGGACAGTTTATGGAACTGGTCCAGTACTGAGAGAGAGCTTCATCCAGCAGCTGTTTAACCGGCTGTAATGTAATCCGACAGGGAAACGTCCCCGTACGTCCACTAAAAGTGTTTGTTAGACTCCGGTTGTTATTATAAGAGTCTGACAAACCTTTTTCTTTACCTTCTGTCTGTTTGTACACTACCAGATACCGAACTCTCTGAATAAAAACCCCCCAGTTTGGGTTTTTTATCACTTTCTTTGTGAGAGAAATGAGTGTCGGTGATGGTGAATAACGTGCAACATGTAAGCAGTGATCTTCTCTGTGTCTGGTGATCCTCGGTTACGCTTTACTCACAACTATAACGATCCGAATATGATGATTATTATACATGAATCTATCCAGCTGTGTAGTTTTACTGTGTGTTAACAGTAAACTCAACATGTGATGTCATCAGCAGTCTGATTAAAGGAGCGTTTACAGTATTAATATGATTGTTAATAAGATGTCAACAGATGTACTGGTTTACTGGTTTACTGTGGTTTACTGGGACAGAAGCACTGCTGTACACTGGTTACCTTCACTTTTATGAGCATTAATCACTAAATACATCTAATTATTAATTATTATTAATTATTATTATGACTCTTACAACATTTAACGCTGTTTTAAAGCCGAACGGTCCTTAAACACATCTGATAAACTAGCTGCGGCTAACGTGTTAGCCGTTTCCACGGAGACAAAACCAAGTTCCCATCAGCCCCCTGCAAACAGTCCTACCTGGTTACAGGTGAGTCTCTGCTGTCGCCGCCGTCAGTGTGGATCCACCTGTCTGTCTGTCTGTCTGTCTGCTGTTCATCTGTCTGTCTGCTCAGCCGCTCATATGAAGAATAATCCCACCAATCAGAGCTCAGATATCATGACGGCGGATTAAAACCTGAACCACCAAAATAACAAAGTCTGTGTACAGATGTCAGATATGGCCTCTCGCCCATTTCCCGAATTTATCCGACACTAATCTCTCTCTCACACGCGCACACGCACACACACACACGCACACATAAACACACACGCACACACACACACACACACATAAACACACACACACACACACACACACTTTAACCGGTCTCTTACAGACGCCTGAACGCATCACAGCAGCAGATTAAAGTCTCTGGTTCTGGTCCGGCGTCTCTGAAATCTTCTTCTTCACTTTTTAAACTTCGTTTCCTTTCGCCTCACAGATCAATAATCACATCTATGATTGATTAGTCTGCTTTATGTTCTGTTGTGTTTTAGTGATGAAGGACACTCTGAGGTGAACCGTCCGTGTGGCAGACCAGCTCCAATGTTATTAATTACATTGACGGTTAATCTGCATATTAATTGATCAATTAGTTGATTGATCGTTCTCTGATCACATTATCCTGAGGATGAAATTACTGAAACTATAAATCAATTATAAAATGAGTTGCTGATTAATTGACTGATCAGATTAATGTCAGAACTGATCAGAAGCATCAGAAGTTCAGGTTTACTGTCTGATAACATTTATCAATGAAACATATTTGATATCTGATATTTAATATTGATCCTGACAGTGTTGAATATAGAATGATAACAGTCTCATCAGTCTAGTGTAACATAGTAAAGTTATTGTCCTTAAATAATCTGCTCTGATCCTACGTTTCCCATGAACACTGTGGTGTGAACTATGGATCAATGCGTCACCTGATCACCTGATCACCTGATCACCTGATCTTCACTACAGTCAAAATACAATGAAAGTCTTTGTTCTGCTGTCAGCTGAACCCAGTCTGGTCACTGAGACCAGGTCACCTACCCCCCCCCCACTGGAAGCAGGTCACCTAACCCCCCCCACTGAGACCAGGTCACCTACCCCCCCCCCCACTGGAAGCAGGTCACCTAACCCCCCCCCACTGAGACCAGGTCACCTACCCCCCCCCCCCCCCACTGGAACCAGGTCACCTAACCCCCCCCCCCCACTGGAACCAAGTCACCTAACCCCCCCCCCACTGAGACCAGGTCACCTAACCCCCCCCCCCCCCACTGGAACCAAGTCACCTACCCCCCCCCCACTGAGACCAGGTCACCTACCCCCCCCCCACTGGAACCAGATCACCTACCCCCCCCCCCCACTGGAAGCAGGTCACCTAACCCCCCCCACTGAGACCAGGTCACCTACCCCCCCCCCACTGGAAGCAGGTCACCTAACCCCCCCCCACTGAGACCAGGTCACCTACCCCCCCCCCCCCCACTGGAAGCAGGTCACCTAACCCCCCCCACTGAGACCAGGTCACCTACCCCCCCCCCACTGGAAGCAGGTCACCTAACCCCCCCCCACTGAGACCAGGTCACCTACCCCCCCCCCCCCCCCCCCCCACTGGAACCAAGTCACCTAACCCCCCCCCCACTGAGACCAGGTCACCTACCCCCCCCCCCCCCACTGGAACCAGGTCACCTAACCCCCCCCCCCACTGAGACCAGGTCACCTACCCCCCCCCCACTGGAAGCAGGTCACCTAACCCCCCCCCACTGAGACCAGGTCACCTAACCCCCCCCCCCCCCCCCCCCCCCCCCCACTAGAACCAGGTCAAACATGGGGGGCAGTGGACTGAAGCTTATTGGCTGCTGATGGAAAAAGTTCATGTCACATGATCACCTTCTGTGGAGGTTCAGCCGTCATTTACTGTTTGGATATAAACCAACATGGCCGTCGTCACCGTGACGTCGCCCACTGGAACCAGGTCACCTAACCCCCCCCCACTGAGACCACCCACTGGTCTGTGGACGGCTGTTTTGAAGCCGTTTCACCGTCGCCATCTTTGATTGTCGGAGCCAGAAGTGACCATATTTGGAAGAGAGGGTGGAGCTGACCCTAATGCTTGCTGCTAGCTGCTAGCTCGGTTAATGCTAATGCTAATTTTGACTCGTGAAAAACAGGCTTAAAACCATTAAAACAAAATGAACTGACTGTAAAAACTGACCAGCCGACTCTTGAGCAAGACTGTAGAGCCCAAATCAATCATTCAATCAATCAATCAATCAATCAATCAATCAATCAATCAATCATTCATTCATTCATGCAGGTTTAAGACACTCTTCAGACCCGGAGCTTTCTGATCGATATAATCAATAATTATAAACTTCTTGTTATTGATTGTTGTCGGACTACAACCAGCCTGCAGACTCTACCGCCACCTGCTGGACTGCTGGTGCATTGTGGGAAACATCTGGCTCACCTGTCTGCAGGTAAACCTGCTACCCGCCTCTTTATAAAGCAGAGAAGAAGAAGTTTGACACTCAGAACAAAAAGACGTTTAAATCCGTCGTCAGACTGTTTCCACTGATGAAGGTCACTGTGTGTGTGTGTGTGTGTGTGTGTGTGTGCGTGTGTTACAGTGTGTGTGTGTGTGTGTGTGTGTGTGTGTGTGTGTGCGTGCGTGTGACAGCTGTCAGTGTGTTCATCAGTTAATCTGTGTGTGTGTTCAGCAGGTCAGACTGTGCAGTTACATAACGGCTGCTCTGATCCAGCAGGGGGCGCTCTGATTGGTCCACACAGATCAGCTGCTTCTCATTAAACCTACTGACCAGTTCACGTCATGTTGATCAGAAAGATTCACACCTGCTCATCTGATTCATGGATGTATAAATAGAGCTGATAGGATGCTGCTGCTCAGCCAGTGCCTCCCAGTGTCTCCCAGTTCCTCCCAGTGCCTCCCAGTTCCTCCCAGTTCCTCCCAGTGCTGACTAGGTCACTGATGACTCTTTCTGTTCTGAACTTTTGATCCATGCAGGTTTTATGTTTATTAAACTTTCCATGATGTCATCGTGATGTAAAGTCTCGGGGGCGGGGCCAGCGGGAGAAACGCTACTGAGCATGTGCAGTAGGTCAGAAGCATCTTTGGCGTGTGCGTCAGGTGATCAGCTCTGATTAAAATCATATTAATAGTGAACATGAGCAGGTTTATATTTATCACCTGAGTCTAAATAAAGAAAAACAGTCAAACATCAGCAGAGACGTTTCACACTTTAATGTTTCTACACAGAAAATATCAACGCTCACAATCAATACAAGACGTGTGTGTGTTACAGTGTGTGTGTGTGTGTGTGTGTTACAGTGTGTGTGTGTGTGTTAGAGTGAGTGTGTGTTAGTGTGTGTGTGTGTGTGTGTGTTACAGTGTGTGTGTGTTACAGTGTGTGTGTGTGTGTGTGTGTGTGTGTGTGTGTGTGTTAGTGTGTGTGTGTTACAGTGTGTGTGTGTGTGTGTGTGTGTGTGTGTGTTAGGCAGCTCGGGGGCTGTAGTACGGCAGCGCTCTGATGAAGGAGTCCAGTCGGCTGCTGAACAGCTCGCTGTCCAAACTGTTTCCCAAAACACAGACTGGATTCTTCACGATGTACTCTACATACAGCTGAGAGACAGACAGGTAGAGACAGACAGACAGGTAGAGTGATATATATATACACACACATATATATATATATATGTGTATATATGTGTGTGTGTGTGTGTGTGTATATGTGTGTATTACAGTGTGTGTGTGTATTACAGTGTGTATATGTGTGTATATGTGTGTGTATTACAGTGTGTATATGTGTGTGTGTGTGTGTATTACAGTGTGTATATGTGTGTGTGTGTATATATGTGTGTGTGTGTGTGTCTTACGTTGCTGTAGATCTGCTGCAGTGTGTCTCTGGCGTTGCTGACAGACAGGTCAGTGTTCATGACAAACTTCAGTCCACTGGGAGTCTCGTAGTAATGAAGACGATACTTACTGGTCTGAAAGGACAAGAAGCCCTCCTTCCTGCACACAGACAGGCTGCTAAGGACCACACACAGGCAGGGAGACAGGTAGACAGACAGACAGACAGGCTGCTAAGGACCACACACAGGCAGGGAGACAGGTAGACAGACAGGTAGACAGACAGACAGGCTGCTAAGGACCACAGACTGGCAGGGAGACAGGTAGACAGACAGACAGACAGGCTGCTAAGGACCACAGACAGGCAGGGAGACAGACAGACAGACAGACAGGTAGACAGACAGGTGAACAGACAGGTAGACAGACAGGCTGCTAAGGACCACAGACAGGTAGACAGACAGGTAGACAGACAGACAGGTGGTGTTTAAGGATACATGTCCAGAGGAGACATCTTACTGACGAATGAGCGGATGGAGAACAGCATCCCGTACATCAGCTTAAACTCCTGCACACACACAACATCATTACATTAGACTTGTTTTTATTGACAGATGTGTTTTATTGACAGATGTGTTTTTATTGACAGATGTGTTTTTATTGACAGATGTGTGTTATTGACAGATGTGTTTTTATTGACAGATGTGTGTTATTGACAGATGTGTTTTATTGACAGATGTGTTTTATTGACAGATGTCTTTTATTGACAGATGTGTGTTATTGACAGATGTGTTTTTATTGACAGATGTGTTTTATTGACAGATGTGTGTTATTGATGGATCTGTTCACCTCGTCCTTGGAGATTCCTGCCTGCTTCTTCCGGTTCCACTCGTTATAATACAGACAGTTTCCATTACGGTCAAATATGTACAAGTTATGGACCGTCATCTGAAACACAGTATTATTATTATTATTATTATTATTGTTATTATTATTATTATTATACAGGCAGAACATTCATGAACACATCCTTATCGCCTGTTAACAGCTGTCCTTCTAAAATCAATAATTGATCACTGATCGATAACCGCTGGGTGTTTCATGTGTTTGCCGGATTGAAGAGCATGTCCTCTGGTGTCAGAGAAGCTTTGCTGTTAGTTTCTATCATGTGAGTGTTTTTACTAATCAAACGTTAAATGTCGGGATTTAAAATGACGCGTCTTTTAAAGGGAGTCTGGTTCTCCGGTCGGTTTAAACGGCGCAGCGCGGCGGGAAAAACGAGCCGATTCACCGCTTTTATATCATTATAACAAGCAATATTTCATTAGAAAATGAAACTGACTGTCACTAAGCAAGAAACCGCGCTGAAACATGAAGAAATTAGTCTTAAAGTGAGGTTTATCCGACATTGAAGAGGCTGTTTACCTTGTCTTCCTGTTTCCCGCAGGACCCCGCTGCAGAGGTGTCCGCTCACATGCCGGAAGAAAAAAAAAACACCGTGTTGTTGTT
>NC_089538.1:26434320-26446820 GCF_963924715.1 Thunnus thynnus
TGTACACACACACACACGCTGTGCTGTTTTGTTGTTATTAAAGGTTTCAGTCTGTTCATCTTGTTGTGCTTCTGTGTTTTTCCTGTGTGCGGTTAGCTTAGCTTAGCTTAGCTTAGCTTAGCTTAGCACAAACACTGGCAGCAGAGGGAAACTGTTAGCGTGATGCAGACAGTCCTGATCAGCTGATATCAGTGTTTATCAATCAGCTGATGGATAAATATCAGATCACTGTTTTACTTCCAGAGTGAATCGTCCTGATCAATGTTTACAACGTTTACAGTCCAGATCAAAACAAACATGTTGATGTTTACTTTGTATAAATGATTACTGGCAGATGTATCTGTTATTGATTACCTGTCAGCCTCACTGATCAGCATCAGCTGTTCTAACTGGATCCATGTTCTCACACTGAGGCAGGAATGTAAACAATGCAGATTAAATCTAATAATTAATATATTGATAACAAATAAGTGAATATTGATGCTGAAGACTGTCAAACAACGACAGTTTGTCTCCATCACTTCCATTAGAGCACATGTGGAGGACGGTTTAATTTCCAGTATGAACTGGAGGAATGATCCCAGCAACTGTTACCATGGAGACCTGAGTGCTGGTTAACACACGGTGTCCTTTATTAATGATCACAGACGGACGTTCAGCAAATAAACTGGAGGAACAATAATATTCAACTTTATATGTAACTGTAGTTCAGACGGCCGCCAGCAGGGGGAGACAGAGACAGAGTGTGAGAGAGTGTGTGTGAGAGTGTGTCTAAGTGAGTGTGTGTGAGAGTGAGTGTGTGTAGTAGTGAGTGTGTGAGAGAGTGTAAGACTGTGTGTGTGTTTGTTAGTGAGAGTGAGTGTGTGTGTAAGTGAGTGTGTGTGTGAGTGAGTGTGTGTGTGAGTGAGTGTGTGTGTCTAAGTGAGTGTGTGTTAGAGTGTGTGTGTGTGTGAGAGCGTGTGTGTGAGAGTGAGTGTGTGAGAGTGAGTGTGTGTGAGTGAATGTGAGTGTGTGAGTGAATGTGAGTGTGTGTGTGAGTTAGAGTGTGTGTGTGTAGTAATGAGTGTGTAAGAGCGTGTGTGAGAGTGAGTGTGTGTGAGAGTGAGTGTGTGAGAGTGTAAGAGTGTGTTTGTGTGTGTGAGAGTGTGTGTGAGTGAGTGTGTGTGTATGTGTAAGTGAGTGTGTGTGAGTGTGTAAGTGAGTGTGTGTCTAAGTGAGTGTGTGTTAGTGTGTGAGTGAGAGTGAGTGTGTGTGTGTGTATGTGTAAGTGAGTGTGTGTGAGAGAGTGAGTGTGTGTGAGTGAGTGTGTGAGAGTGTGTGTGTGTGTCTAAGTGAGTGTGTGTGAGAGAGTGAGTGTGAGAGTGAGTGTGTGTTAGAGTGTGTGTGATAGTGTGTGAGTGTGTCTAAGTGAGTGTGTGTGAGAGAGTGAGTGTGTGTGATAGTGTGTGAGTGTGTGAGAGTGTGTGAGTGTGTGTGAGTGTGTGTGATAGTGTGTGAGTGTGTGAGAGAGAGTGTGTGAGTATGTGTGTGTCTAAGTGAGTGTGTGTGAGAGAGTGAGTGTGTAAGAGTGAGTGTGTGTTAGAGTGTGTGTGATAGTGTGTGAGTGTGTGTGAGTGTGTGTGAGTGTGTGTGTCTAAGTGAGTGTGTGTGAGAGAGTGTGAGTGTGTGTGTGTCTAAGTGAGTGTGTGAGTGAGTGTGTGAGAGTGTGTGTGTGTGTGAGAGTGTGTGTGTGTGTGAGTGAGTGTGTGTTAGAGTGTGTGTGAGTGAGTGTGTGTGAGTGTGTGTGTGTTTCCACAGTCTTTGGTCTCAGATGTGTCCCTGCTGACCAGAGACAGGCGTCTGTCTGACTCACTACCATCATCATCATCATCATCATCATCATCATCATCATCAGGGTTTGATGAAGAGTAAAACTACAGAGACCTAGAGTGAAGCGTCAGAGCTGCAGCCATTATAATATAACTATCACTGGTTATACTGGTTATAATATAACTATCACTGGTTATACTGGTTATAATATAACTATCACTGGTTATACTGGTTATAATATAAAATATCACAGGTTATACTGGTTATAATATAACTATCACTGGTTATACTGGTTATAATATAAAATAGCACAGGTTATACTGGTTATAATATAACTATCACTGGTTATACTGGTTATAATATAAAATATCACTGGTTATACTGGTTATAATATAACTATCACTGGTTATACTGGTTATAATATAAAATATCACTGGTTATACTGGTTATAATATAACTATCACTGGTTATACTGGTTATAATATAAAATATCACAGGTTATACTGGTTATAATATAACTATCACTGGTTATACTGGTTATAATATAAAATATCACTGGTTATACTGGTTATAATATAACTATCACAGGTTATACTGGTTATAATATAAAATATCACTGGTTATACTGGTTATAATTTAACTATCACAGGTTATACTGGTTATAATATAAAATATCACTGGTTATACTGGTTATAATATAAAATATCACTGGTTATACTGGTTATAATTTAACTATCACAGGTTCTACTGGCTATAATGTAAAATATCACCGGTTATACTGGTTATGATAAAAAACGTCACTGGTTATACTGGTTATAATGTAAAATAACACTGGTTATACCGGTTATAATATAAGATATCACTGGTTATACTGGTTATAATATAAAATATCACTGGTTATACTGGTTATAATATAAGATATCACTGGTTATACTGGTTATAATATAAAATATCACTGGTCATACTGGTTATAATATAAAATATCACTGGTTATACTGGTTATAATATAAGATATCACTGGTTATACTGGTTATAATATAAAATATCACCTGTTATATTGGTTATAGTATAAAATATCACCTGTTATATTGGTTATAATATAAAGAGGAGCTCACAGGTTTATTTACTTTACCAAAACACGTCTGTATCAGTCAGATAAACAACTTCAGAAACTAGACAATAAGAGCTTTAAAGAACATTTATCCAATACATTAATAATAACATGTGACTATATATAATAACATGTGGTTATATATAATAACATGTGATTATATATAATAACATGTGATTATATATAATAACGTGGTTATATATAATAACATGTGGTTATATATAATAATATATGGTTATATATAATAATATGTGATTATATATAATAATATGTGATTAAATATAATTACATGTGGTTATATATAATAACATGTGGTTATATATAATAACATGTGGTTATATATAATAATATATGGTTATATATAATAATATGTGATTAAATATAATAACATGTGGTTATATATAATAACATGTGGTTATATATAATAACATGTGATTATATATAATCACATGTGATTATATATAATAACATGTGGTTATATATAATAATATATGGTTATATATAATAATATGTGATTAAATATAATAACATGTGGTTATATATAATAATATGTGATTAAATATAATAACATGTGGTTATATATAATAACATGTGGTTATATATAATAATATATGGTTATATATAATAATATGTGATTAAATATAATAACATGTGGTTATATATAATAACGTGGTTATATATAATAACATGTGGTTATATATAATAACATGTGGTTATATATAATAACATGTGGTTATATATAATAATATGTGGTTATATATAATAATATGTGATTAAATATAATAACATGTGGTTATATATAATAACATGTGGTTATATATAATAATATGTGATTAAATATAATAACATGTGGTTATATATAATAACATGTGGTTATATATAATAATATATGGTTATATATAATAATATGTGATTAAATATAATAACATGTGGTTATATATAATAACGTGGTTATATATAATAACATGTGGTTATATATAATAACATGTGGTTATATATAATAATATGTGGTTATATATAATAACATGTGGTTATATATAATAATATATGGTTATATATAATAATATGTGATTAAATATAATAACATGTGGTTATATATAATAACGTGGTTATATATAATAACATGTGATTATATATAATAATATATGGTTATATATAATAATATGTGATTAAATATAATAACATGTGGTTATATATAATAACGTGGTTATATATAATAACATGTGGTTATATATAATAACATGTGATTATATATAATAATATATGGTTATATATAATAACATGTGGTTATATATAATAATATGTGATTATATATAATAACATGTGGTTATATATAATAACATGTGGTTATATATAATAATATGTGATTATATATAATTATATATGTGGTTATATATAATAATATGTGGTTATATATAATAATATATGGTTATATATAATAATATATGGTTATATATAATAATATGTGATTATATATAATAACATGTGGTTATATATAATAACATGTGGTTATATATAATAATATGTGATTATATATAATTATATATGTGGTTATATATAATAATATGTGGTTATATATAATAATATATGGTTATATATAATAATATATGGTTATATATAATAATATATGGTTATATATAATAACATGCGGTTATATATAATAATATATGGTTATATATAATAATATATGGTTATATATAATAATATATGGTTATATATAATAACATGCGGTTATATATAATAATATATGGTTATATATAATAATATATGGTTATATATAATAATATATGGTTATATATAATAACATGCGGTTATATATAATAATATATGGTTATATATAATAATATATGGTTATATATAATAACATGTGATTATTTATAAGCTTATAGAATATAGATATATTACATCTTAAATCTTCAACACATCATCAAAAACAGTTGCATCACTATAAATTATCCTCCACAGTTTAAACTGATCAAGTCAAACATCATTCTCTCCTCCTCTTCTTCTTCTTCTTCCTCTTCCTCTTCCTCTTCCTCTTCTTCTTCTTCTCTCTTTGAATGTGTTTTTTCTCTGAGTGACATCAGGGGGGTGGCGGGGGGCGGGACTATCACCTGTCTGTCAAAGCCTTCTCTTCTTCTTCTCTTCCTGTCGAGCTCTTTGACAGATAGGTGACAGTTTCCCACAGTTCATCAGTCCTCCCTCCTTCTTTCCCTCCTTTCCTCCTTCTCTTTCTCCTCCCTGCCTCTTCATCTCCGTCAATCCTCCTCTTCCCTCCTTCTCTCCTGCTTCTCCTCCTCCTTCCTCCTCCAATCCTTCTCTCTTCCTTCTTGCCTCCTTTCATCCTTCCTTCATCCTCATCGCCTCCCTCTTTCCTCCCTCCCTGCCTCCTTATTTCCTTCCTTCTGTTCTGGTTTTTACTTTCTTCTTCCTTTCATCCAACCTTTATTCCTTCCTTCCCTCTTTTATTTTCTCCTTCCTTCTTCTCCTCTTTCCTCCCTCTCTTTTTTCTTTCATCCTTTGCTTTCTCCTTCTCACTCTTTCTCCCCCACTCCTTATTTCCCTCCTTCTCTCCTTTCTTTTTGACCTCCTCCTCCTCCTCTTCTCTCCTCTCCTCTCTCCTTCCTCCTGGTCTCTCCCTCCTCCTCCTCCTCCTCCTCCTCCTCCTCCTCTTCCTCCCTTCCTGTCCTCTCTGTTGTTTTGTTCTCTGTAAGGTGACTCTCGGCTCGTTGACACCTCGGCTGACAAAGACCAGAAAGAAAAGACAGAAACACAGAGAGAAGAAGAGGTGGAGGAGGGGGAGGGGGGGAGGAGGAGGAGGAGGAGGAGGAGGAGGAGGAGGGGGGGGGGGATACCTGACACTGGTCTTTTATCCTGGTCTCAGGGAGGTGTCGCTCTCTCAGGACTTGTGAACACAGATCAGTGACGTCGTGTTTTTATGGGAAACTGAAACCTGCTTCAGTCTTCTTCTTCTTCTTCTTCTTCATTTTCTTCTGTCTCGTCTTCTTCCTCTTCTTCGTCTTCTGTCTCCTTCTTCTTCTTCTTCTTCTCTCTGATTGTTTGCTGGATCAGTTGTTAGTAACGTTTATTATATAATAATATTAAAGTTCTTCACAGGAGTAAAACAGTCGGATTTAAGATACAATAAAGGAAACAAACAGTAAAACATAAACAACAACAACATAAACACAAACAGTGAACTTGAGGAGATGAAGGTCAGTCTGAAGAAACGACGACCAGTCAGCACTGGTCAGGAGACGTCAGTGTTACTGGTGATGTTGGGACGACCAGAGACTGAGGCAGCTGTGAATAAACATCTGTAGATACCTGAGCTGCAAATACACTACAGAATACACACACACACACACACACACACACACACACACACACACACACACACACACACTCACACACACACACTGACCTGTGTGTGTGTGTGTGTGACCATCTGGGGTCCATGTTGGTTTTTTAACTTGAACATGTTGGATTTTGTTTTCTTGTCTGTAATCTGTCAATAAATCATATTTAATCACATATAAACCTGCTGAGAAGCTGAAACACACAATCAATCAATCAATCAATCAATCAATCAAACTTTACTGGTACAGCACCTTTCATACAGATGACTGACAGCTGATAATAAGATGTAAACCGTAAATTAAATATAAATATAAGACTAAAACACGAGAAATAAAACCTACAATAATAATAATAATAATAATATTAATAATAATATTAATAATAATAATAATAATAATAATAATAATAATAATAATAAATAAAAACTAGATCAAATAGAAACACGTGCTCACATCAGATATTGATTTCATGCAGGTTTCTTCTGTTCACTGATCAATAACAACTATTGATGAGACGTCTGTTTATTTGTCTTTTTATATATTTGTTCCTAAACATTTAGTTTTTATATTTTTATTCTATGTTTTGATTTAAATTCTTTACATTATAAATGTATTTTTGCTGTGTTCTGATTGGCTGATGAAGCGACAGACAGGCAGAAGACGACAGACACATTCCTTCACAACCGCCTGTCACTCCGCCCGAAGCCCCGCCCCCTGTCTGGTGATCGGCAGGTCATACAGCCAATCACCGGGCAGAGGGCGGGATCTGGTCACACATGGGGGCGGGGTTTGGTCCCTGAGGGGCGGGGTCTGGTCCCGGAGGGGCGGGGCTTCAGGCTGGGACTTTGCGCTGCTTTTGTCTCCAGTTTTTCTTCTCCGCTGCGACTTTTCCTCAACTTTGGAAAGAAACACAAACACGGAGCTCCACCTGTGCGGATCTGCCTGCTCCGTGTGCGCGTTACACCTTTATGGATTTATTTATTTATATGTTTATATATATTAGTGCGCGTGTGTCGGGACCCCCCCCCTCCGCCCTCCAGCCGACCCACCGACCCTTCTCCGCTCGCCAGTCCGCCGCTCGCAGCTCCTCCCTCGGCCTCGGACGCAGCCGCGCCCCGCTCCTGTGTCCTGGAGGAAAGAAGTGCAGGCAGAGAGAGGAGAGAAAGCTCCGGGAAAGAGCCGGAATAAAGGGATGAAAGTTGGTGCGGAGGAGGAGGGAGGTTAGAGAGGAGAAGCGGAGCCGCTGACCGACTTCAGGACTGTTTTTTCCTCTTTTTAAAACTTTTTTCTGCTCCAGATTTTCGGCCTCCATCTTGGAAAGTTCCCCTGCATCTCTTCATCACTGTGATTCATCCGCAGGAAAAGTCTTCCTCTCTTTATTTTCTTCTTTCTGGACTCTTTGGGCTCCAATGAGGCGCGCGCGACCTACTGAGAGCGAGCCCAGCTGACGTCAGTGATCAGTGATCGATATGGAGGCTCAGAGGGCCCCGGGACGGGCCTCCTGCTGCGGGCTCCTGCTGCTCCTCCTGCCGCTGCTGCTGCTGCGGAGCTGCTGCCGGGCAGAAGAAGGTAGGAGCCGAGTTTGACCCTCAGCTGCTCCCGTACTAATCAATACACGTCAATACATGTGATTACTGCCTCCTCACAGGATCAATACTCGTATAATAATATCATATCAATAACTACCAATAATAACAAAGAAGACAAATCAATAAATCAGAGCTGCAACTCTTATTATGGATTAAAATAATGAACGTTTTGTGACGTCACAAGTCTTCTTTTGTCCAGTGATCAATAAAAATCAGTTTATTATAAAAATGGAAGAAAAGTAGAAAAGGTTCAGATTTAATCACTGAAAGCAGCAAAAGCTCTTAAAATGACTGAAAATCAATAATTGATTAATTAAAATGTATTAATGGATCAATCAATCAATCAATCAATCAATCAATCAATCAATCAATTTTTATTTATATGGCGCCAAATCACAACAAAAGTCATCTGAAGGCACATTTCACACAGAGTAGATCGATTTCAACCAGTAAGTTAACTGTTAACAGCTGGTTTATAACTGGTTTATAACTGGTTCATTAAACTGGTTTATAACTGGTTTATAACTGGTTTATAACTGGTTCATTAAACTGGTTTATAACTGGTTTATAACTGGTTTATAACTGTTTATAACTGTTTATAATTGGTTCATTAAACTAGTTTATAACTGGTTTATAACTGGTTTATAACTGTTTATAACTGTTTATAATTGGTTCATTAAACTAGTTTATAACTGGTTTATAACTGGTTTATAACTGTTTATAACTGTTTATAATTGGTTCATTAAACTAGTTTATAACTGGTTTATAACTGGTTTATAACTGTTTATTAAACTGGTTTATAATTGGTTTATAACTGTTTATAACTGGTTCATTAAACTAGTTTATAACTGGTTTATAACTGGTTTATAACTGTTTATAACTGTTTATAATTGGTTCATTAAACTAGTTTATAACTGGTTTATAACTGGTTTATAACTGTTTATTAAACTGTTTATAACTGGTTTATAACTGGTTTATAACTGGTTTATAACTGGTTCATTAAACTGGTTAATAACTTGTTAATAACTAGTTTATAACTGGTTTATAACTGGTTTATAACTGGTTCATTAAACTGGTTTATAACTGGTTTATAACTGGTTTATAACTGTTTATTAAACTAGTTTATAACTGGTTTATAACTGTTTATTAAACTGGTTTATAACTGTTTATAACTGTTTATTAAACTGGTTTATAATTGGTTTATAACTGTTTATAACTGGTTCATTAAACTGGTTAATAACTTGTTAATAACTAGTTTATAACTGTTTATAACTGGTTCATTAAACTAGTTTATAACTGGTTTATAACTGGTTTATAACTGTTTATTAAACTGGTTTATAATTGGTTTATAACTGTTTATAACTGGTTCATTAAACTGGTTAATAACTTGTTAATAACTAGTTTATAACTGGTTTATAACTGTTTATTAAACTAGTTTATAACTGGTCTATAACTGTTTATAACTGGTTTATAACTGGTTTATTAAACTAGTTTATAACTGGTTTATAACTGGTTTATAAGTGGTTTAGAACTGGTTTATTAAACTAGTTTATAACTGGTTTATAAATGGTCATTAAACTAGTTTATAACTGGTTTATAACTAGTTTATAACTGGTTTATAACTGGTTTATAAGTGGTTTAGAACTGGTTTATTAAACTAGTTTATAACTGGTTTATAAATGTTCATTAAACTAGTTTATAACTGGTTTAGAACTGGTTTAGAACTGGTTTAGAACTGGTTCATTAAACTAGTTTATAACTGGTTTATAACTGGTTTATAACTGGTTTATAATTGTTTATTAAACTAGTTTATAACTGGTTTATAACTGGTTTATAACTGGTTTATAATTGTTTATTAAACTAGTTTATAACTGGTTTATAACTGTTTATTAAACTGGTTTATAACTGGTTTATAACTGGTTTATAACTGGTTTATAACTGGTTTATAATTGTTTATTAAACTAGTTTATAACTGGTTTATAACTGGTTTATAACTGGTTTATAACTGGTTTATAACTAGTTTATAACTGGTTTATAACTGGTTTATAACTGGTTTATAATTGTTTATTAAACTAGTTTATAACTGGTTTATAACTGTTTATTAAACTGGTTTATAACTGGTTTATAACTGGTTTATAACTGGTTTATAACTGGTTTATAATTGTTTATTAAACTAGTTTATAACTGGTTTATAACTGGTTTATAACTGGTTTATAATTGTTTATTAAACTAGTTTATAACTGGTTTATAACTGGTTTATAACTGGTTTATAACTGGTTTATAATTGTTTATTAAACTAGTTTATAACTGGTTTATAACTGTTTATTAAACTGGTTTATAACTGGTTTATAACTGGTTTATAACTGGTTTATAATTGTTTATTAAACTAGTTTATAACTGGTTTATAACTGGTTTATAACTGGTTTATAACTGGTTTATAACTGGTTTATAATTGTTTATTAAACTAGTTTATAACTGGTTTATAACTGGTTTATAACTGGTTTATAATTGTTTATTAAACTAGTTTATAACTGGTTTATAACTGGTTTATAACTGGTTTATAATTGTTTATTAAACTAGTTTATAACTGGTTTATAACTGGTTTATAACTGGTTTATAATTGTTTATTAAACTGGTTTATAACTGGTTTATAACTGTTTATTAAACTGGTTTATAACTGGTTTATAACTAGTTTATAACTGGTTTATAACTGATAACCTGGTATCGCTCATCTCCACTCGCCTCAGTAACGATCATGTGACATTAACTGAGCTCCTGATGCAGCTGTGAGCAGGTATTGATCCTTCATGTAACTGACGGTGATCAATGTTTGATTGATTACAGTTTAATGAAGTGACGTCAGCTGATGTTTAGTTAATCAGTTAAATGTTGCGACAGGATCAGACTGATCAATATGTTCACAGAGAACTACACTGATAATCAATAATCATCCTGTGTCTCTGACTGAATGTTTCCTGGTTTCTTTATTCTCTCTGACAGTAAACGACAGTTTTCACCCTTTCTGACGTTTCACAGACCAACGACTAATCGATCGATTGATCGATTGATTGATTATCGGTTAGTTAGTTTGAAGGAGCAGAGTGTGGTAAAGTGTTTCTGGGCAGATGTTCTGCAGCTGGATCAAAGGTTTCTATTGATCAGGAGGCTTCAGACGATGTTTCACATCAGACTGAACAGAAGTAACGAAGTTAAAGCAGTTTTATTGTTTATTGACTGAACCTGCAGCTTGTTGATCAGGTTACTCATCTTCATCATCTTCAGATCAGTTTACTCGTCTTCATCATCTTCAGATCAGGTTACTCATCTTCACCACACACCTGTAGCTGAACTAGCTCCGCCCCACCACACACCTGTAGCTGAACTAGCCCCGCCCCACCACACACCTGTAGGAAACGTCCCCACGAAGACAGAAAAACAAAGAGCTTACTGTTAAACCTGTTTAACTGTCTTTATGGGGACCATCGATTTAGACCAGAGTGAGGACGTTTAGTTGAAATGTTTGTGCTTGTGATTTGGTGTTGTGGTAAGTGACGTCATCGCAGCACGCAGGAAGTGATTAAATATGACTCCTCATTGGTAGCAGTCCTGCAGCTCAGTACGGAAGCCCAGGAAGGACAGAAAGGTTTGAATCTGGAAGCAACTGAACACTTCATGTGTAAACTGACATATTATATCAGTTTGAAGCTTCGTATCCAGCGAGTCCAGATGTTCAACATGAGTCCTCCTCACAGCTCGGCGAGTCTGAGACGACGTTCTTCCGTCACTGATATGTGAACGTCAGACTGATTCTCTGACGGACGAGCTGCAGCTGGACGTCGGCCAGCGCGTTCAGAGCGTCTCTGTAAAGAAGTCAAACATCAGCGTCGACTGTCTGAACACAACAGAGACAGTAAATCAGAGGTGAACTGAGACTGTTGATGTGATCAGAGCTCCGTGTGAAGTGGTGATAGATCGTAGAATAAACAGAACATTCAGAAGTTTCTGACTGGTTCCCAGTCAGCTGTCTGAATCTGTCCTTTAACAACCTGCTTTTGTTCACAGTTAAACAGTTTTCGATGTCATTTCCTCTGCAGAGTCCAGCGCTGCTCAGTGAATAAACTCCGGAAGTTAATTAACTATATTTAAGCAGTAATAGCAGGATTTAAGGAGACTATTTTTACCTTCGATAATCGTAGAAAATGTCACCAGCAGCACATCTCTGTCAACTAATCTGATGATCGTTATCTCGATTTAAAGCGTCCAAAACCCCAAAAAACCCAAAAACTCTCATTTCCTGAGCAAGAGAAGAGACTCTGGATGAAATAACTTCAACCATTAACGGGTCATTAAGATGGTTTTTAGACGAATCGTCTTAAACGCAGCGATGCTCGGTGGCGGTGAGGTCACCAGGACGTCACTCAGCTTCTATGTGTGACGAGACAGACGATAATTATTATTATATTAGTAACGCAGGTGTCGTTGTTGTGTGATGAACGTAAGACGGTCGTATGTAGAGACTCTGTTAACCCTTCGTATCCAGACGTACTTCCTGCAGCTTCTACTGAAACTGTTTCTACTGAAGGAAAAGTTCCAATAAAAACTGTCTGAAGTTGTTTCAAGATGAAAATAACA
>NC_089538.1:26451820-26459320 GCF_963924715.1 Thunnus thynnus
CCTCCACAAGAACCTTTTAAACCTCCCCAAGCACCTTTGAAACCTCCACAAGAACCTTTGACACCTCCTGGTGAACCTTTTACACTTTTATTCTTTACAACATTCCACAAATAGAAAGTTAGATAAACAACTTAATTATACATTGATCTGACGAATGAAGAACTGACTTTCCAGTTTTCTATTATTCATATTTTATGTGGAAAATTGAACCGATAAGTGTTACACGGATCAGACATTTAGAGAACCTTCATGTTCTCTGTGTCTGATAGTCGGATCAGAACATGTTTCGTCTCTTTGTCTCAGACTGTTTTTAGCCTTCAGGAGGTTTTAAAGGTTCCTGAGGTTTCAGAGTTTCTTGTAGAGATTCCAGTGCTTCTTCAGGAGGCTGCAGTGGTTCTTTAGGAGGTTGCAGAGGACCTTCAGCAGGTTAGGTCCAGGATGTGTTTAGTCTAGCTTAGCACAAAGACTGGAAGCAAAGGGAAACTGTTAGCCTAGCTTAGCACAAAGACTGGAAGCAAAGGGAAACTGTTAGCCTAGCTTAGCACAAAGACTGGAAGCAAAGGGAAACTGTTAGCCTAGCTTAGTACAAAGACTGGAAGCAAAGGGAAACTGTTAGCCTAGCTTAGTACAAAGACTGGAAGCAAAGGGAAACTGTTAGCCTAGCTTCAACAAAAGAGAAAATGATCCACCTTCTAACCCGTCTGTCTGTCTCTCAGAGGTGCTGATGAACACCAAGCTGGAAACATCTGACCTGCGATGGACAAGTTATCCTGCAGACGACTCAGAGGTACACGCACACACACACACACACACACACGCTTGTGTGTTAGCTTGCTGCTAACATTCTCAGTGATTTGAATGAAGAATGCTAATCCATAACCTGTCTGTCTGCAGTGGGAGGAATTGAGCGGATTGGATGATGAGTCGAACAGCGTGCGGACCTATCAGATCTGCACACCCGACAATCCGTCCTCCTATTGGCTGAGGACACGCTGGATCCCCCGCAGGGCGGCGACCACGCTCTACGTGGAGATCCGGTGGGTCAAAACATGAGAGATGTCATCAGTGATTATTAGAAACGTCCTTTTATTGAGTAACTAATCAATAAAGACATGAGGTAATGTTAATTGATTGTTTATTGTTTATTGTCGTGCAGGTTCACCATGATGGAGTGTTCGTCTCTGAACCAGCGTCACTGTAAGGAAACCTTCAACCTGTATCACTACCAGTCCGACAGCGACGAAGCCACGCCCACACACCCGGCGTGGATGGAGAACCCGTACGTCAAGGTCGCCACGGTCGCCGCCGACCACCTGCTGCGGCGCGGCGGCGAGCGGCGCTCCAACGTCAAACTGCTGCGCCTGGAGCCGCTGCGGGGGGCGGGGCTTTACCTGGCCTTCCACAGCCAGGGCACCTGCATGGCGCTGCTCTCCGTACGTGTCTTCTACAGGAAGTGCCCGCCCCTCCGGCGCGCCTTCGCCTCCTTCCCCGAGACCATCCCCCACTCGCTGGTGGAGCAGGTAACCACGCCGTAACCATGGCAACGGCAGGGCTCAGTACCCAGCATGCCTCAAATCAGACGGAAACAAGATGTTTAAAAATGTCTCGTTTAGTTTAAAGGCTTTAACTGTGTGTGTGTGTGTGTGTGTGTGTGTGTGTGTGTGTGTGTGTGTGTGTGCGCACGGCAGGCTCAGGGTGTGTGTGTGGAGAATGCTGTTACTCCGCCCGGCGAGCAGTCGCAGCCTCCCAGCATGCTTTGCGGTGAAGACGGGCAGTGGGTGGGGCAGCCGACGTCCAGCTGCGCCTGTCGCCCTGGATACGAGGCGGGCGACACCGACGTGCGCTGTCGAGGTGAGAACGAGTTTTTATAGAAGACGCCACGAGAGCTGCAGCCCGGAGACGCTCAGAGTCGATAACTGAACCCGACTTTGTCAGTTTGAACCTTCTGAAACTTTATTTACATCATTACACACTGACATCACCACTAGAAGCTGCAGCTTTTAACCTTTGACACTCAGCAGTCGGAGACGAGACGTCACACACACTCGTCAACTGATGAGACTTGTTGAGACTCAACTTAAAAACATCTCTGACCATCATTTATTTTACAGGCTAAAAGCTGCCGTTCAGTTTACAAAGTGAGAGAGATGGAGTGTGTTTGTTCTTTATCAGCACTTAAAATTCCTTCTGTGGTGAACACACACACACACACACACACACACACACACACACAGACACACACACACACACACACACACACACACACACACACACACAGACACACACACACACACACACACACACACACACACACACACACAGACACACACACACACACACACACACACACACACACACACACGCTGAGTGTAAACAGAGAGGCTGGAGGTGTGTTGACAGTCTGATAGTTGATGTAAAATGAGAGAAAAGAGAAACTACAGTCAACATGTTTATTTTCTCTTCTATTTTTAATTCTCTGTTTTATGATTATATATTTATTATTATTTTCTCTTTCATTTTAATTTTTGCACATGTCCAGCTCTATATTTATATTCTGGGGTTCTACTGGAATGAAATCTCCTTATTTATCTTCTACTGGTCCTTTATGCAGCCCCTCAGTTCAGCCTCTGTCTGAAACAGGCCGTTTTAGCTCCTGTCTCTTTAAGGCCCCGCCTCCTGATGAGCCCACTCTGTTCTGATTGGTCAGCTTCAGGAAGCTTCCTCCGGCTCCGGAGGCTACGTAAACAAACTATAGTAGCAGGATTTCACTTCTTCTTCTCCTTCTTTACTCCAAATGTCAACTTCTCAGATCCATCCGTACATGTTGGAGCTGAATCAGAGTCGTGAAAAAGTCAGAATAAGTCAACAACAAAGTCAAAGTATTACAGGAAAAAAAATAAATATAACAAAAAGTCCAAATATTTCAAAAAATGTAAACATTACGAGAAAAAGTTGGAAAGTAATGACAAAAACAATGTTAATGTTACAAAAAAAGTGGTAAACTGCAGCGATGAGAGCAGGTTGAAGCCTTGAGTTCTGACTTGCAGGCAACATTTCTACAAACTCACGTTTCTGAACTTTAACAATGTTTAACATCCGACATGAGAACAGGAAATAAATAACAGGACAGCAGTGAAAGCTGAACGTGAATCCTTTAAACATGAAGACAGAGTTCAGTAAACGGACTGTTGATGCAGAACCTGAATGAAACATCTGGATCCACCGATCCGCCACAGAAACAACCTTAATCTAACCTTTTATTTATTTATTTATTTATGTATTTACTGACAGACACTGCTGTTCAGCTCGTGTGTGTTTCAGGAGAAATCCAATGAAAACTAGAACATTAAACTAAAGTGAGGAAGATCATTCCTAACGTATCGCAGTCCTCTTCGTCGTTTTCTTCTGTCTTTGATTTATTTTCCTTCTCTTCGTCGTCTCCGTCGTCCTGCTGCGTTTCCTTCGTCTGGTCTCAGTTTCAGAGTGAAGCAGCAGGAAACCGTCCTCATCATCACGACTCATTGATCAGACTCACTTTCTAGAGTTTATCCTCACATATCAGGATATGATCAGTTGACTGATGGATGAGTGGACTGATGGATGAGTGGACCGATGGATGAGTGGACCGATGGATGAGTGGACCGATCGATGAGTGGACCGATGGATGAGTGGACTGATGGATGAGTGGACTGATGGATGAGTGTGACTGATGGATGAGTGGACTGATGGATGAGTGGACTGATGGATGAGTGGACCGATGGATGAGTGGACCGATGGATGAGTGGACCGATCGATGAGTGGACCGATGGATGAGTGGACCGATGGATGAGTTGACTGATGGATGAGTGTGACTGATGGATGAGTGGACCGATTGATGAGTGGACTGATGGATGAGTGTGACTGATGGATGAGTTGACTGATGGATGAGTGTGACTGATGGATGAGTTGACTGATGGATGAGTGGACCGATTGATGAGTGGACCGATGGATGAGTGGACCGATGGATGAGTGGACTGATGGATGAGTGGACCGATGGATGAGTGGACCGATCGATGAGTGGACCGATGGATGAGTGGACCGATGGATGAGTGGACCGATGGATGAGTGTGACTGATGGATGAGTGTGACTGATCGATGAGTGGACTGATGGATGAGTGGACTGATGGATGAGTGGACTGATGGATGAGTGTGACTGATCGATGAGTGGACTGATGGATGAGTGGACTGATGGATGAGTGGACCGATTGATGAGTGGACCGATGGATGAGTGTGACTGATGGATGAGTGGACCGATGGATGAGTGGACTGATGGATGAGTGTGACTGATGGATGAGTGTGACTGATGGATGAGTGGACTGATGGATGAGTGTGACTGATGGATGAGTGGACTGATGGATGAGTGTGACTGATGGATGAGTTGACTGATGGATGAGTGGACCGATGGATGAGTGTGACTGATGGATGAGTGGACTGATGGATGAGTTGACTGATGGATGAGTGGACCGATGGATGAGTGGACTGATGGATGAGTGTGACTGATGGATGAGTGGACTGATGGATGAGTGGACTGATGGATGAGTGGACCGATGGATGAGTGTGACTGATGGATGAGTGTGACTGATGGATGAGTGGACTGATGGATGAGTGGACTGATGGATGAGTGGACTGATGGATGAGTGTGACTGATGGATGAGTGGACCGATGGATGAGTGGACCGATGGATGAGTGGACTGATGGATGAGTGTGACTGATGGATGAGTGGACTGATGGATGAGTGTGACTGATGGATGAGTGGACTGATGGATGAGTGGACTGATGGATGAGTGTGACTGATGGATGAGTGGACTGATCGATGAGTGTGACTGATGGATGAGTGGACCGATGGATGAGTGTGACTGATGGATGAGTGGACCGATGGATGAGTGGACTGATCGATGAGTGGACTGATGGATGAGTGTGACTGATGGATGAGTGGACTGATGGATGAGTGTGACTGATGGATAAGTGGACTGATGGATGAGTGGACTGATGGATGAGTGTGACTGATGGATGAGTGGACTGATGGATGAGTGTGACTGATGGATGAGTGGACCGATGGATGAGTGTGACTGATGGATGAGTGGACTGATGGATGAGTGGACCGATGGATGAGTGGACTGATGGATGAGTGTGACTGATGGATGAGTGTGACTGATGGATGAGTGTGACTGATGGATGAGTGGACTGATGGATGAGTGGACTGATGGATGAGTGTGACTGATGGATGAGTGGACCGATGGATGAGTGGACCGATGGATGAGTGGACTGATGGATGAGTGGACTGATGGATGAGTTGACTGATGGATGAGTGTGACTGATGGATGAGTGGACTGATGGATGAGTGGACCGATGGATGAGTGGACCGATGGATGAGTGTGACTGATGGATGAGTGGACTGATGGATGAGTTGACTGATGGATGAGTGTGACTGATCGATGAGTGTGACTGATGGATGAGTTGACTGATGGATGAGTGGACTGATGGATGAGTTGACTGATGGATGAGTGTGACTGATGGATGAGTGTGACTGATGGATGAGTGGACTGATGGATGAGTGTGACTGATGGATGAGTTGACTGATGGATGAGTGTGACTGATGGATGAGTGGACTGATGGATGAGTGGACCGATGGATGAGTGTGACTGATGGATGAGTGGACTGATCGATGAGTGGACTGATCAATAAGTGGACTGATCAATAAGTGGACTGATGGATGAGTGGACTGATCGATGAGTGGACTGATCGATGAGTGGACTGATCAATAAGTGGACTGATCAATAAGTGGACTGATCAATAAGCGGACTGATCAATAAGGGGACTGATCAATAAGGGGACTGGTGGATGAGTGGACTGATCAATAAGGGGACTGATCAATAAGTGGACTGGTGGATGCGGCTGCAGGGTTTATGAAGGACCTGCAGTTGGTCTGGTTTGTGTGTGACTGCAGTCTGGTGTGTTGTCGAAGCTTCCTGTTATTCTCTGAGAGGTCAGAGGTCAACTGACTGCAACCAGGAAGTGTTGCTGCGGCGACACCAGCCGGGGGTCGCCACTGCTTCTGGTTAACCCCCCCGACACACACACACACACACACACATACACACACGGGGGGGGGGAGTAACAGCCTGGCTGAGTGAAAAGTACAAAGGTTAACTTCTGCTGCTGTGTGTGTGTGTGTGTGTGTGTGTGTGTGTGTGTGTGTGTGTGTGTGTGTGTGTGTGCGCTTGGCGGGGGATGGTGGTGATGACATCATGGCAGCACTTTCCACATCCTGTTGGAGCCAAGGTCACTTCCTGTCTCTCATTGTCTCTGAGAGGCGTCTCTCATCCGTCGTCATCCGGACTCCATCAAACTGTCTCTGCTGTTCTTCTTTCTTTCTTTTCTTTTCTTTTCTTTTCTTTTCTTTTCTTTTCTTTTCTTTTCTTTTCTTTTCTTTTCTTTTCTTTTCTTTTCTTTTCTTTTCTTTTCTTTCTTTCATGCAGTTTGTAGATTTGTGAGAATCAGGTGAACTTTAAGGTTCAGATATTAACTGTGTAGTTTGTGTCAAACTCTAAAAACACTGGATCCTACATTTCCCATAATGCACCATAACAAACAAACAAACAAACAAACAAACAAACAAACAAACAAACAGTCTAAATAAATCAACATCTGATGAAATGATGTTAACAGAAGATCAGACTTGATGTTCTTTGTTTTTCTGCTTTTTCATGTCAAGAATCATTTGTGATTTTTTATTTATTTTTATTTATTTTTATTTATTTTTATTTATTTTTATTTATTTCCTCGTGTGTTAAGATGTAAAAGTTCACAGTCAGAGTTGTTTCAGAGTAAACGATGAACAGCAGCACATTGTTGAGTCACAGCTGAGTGAAGATCCAGTGAAGCCTGATCACTGGTGGAACTGGTCCACCAGGACGATCAATATGTTTTAGAGGTCAAACTGTTCAATATTTCACATGAACAAGAAGCAAAGATTAGAGAAACAGAAGAAGAACGTGATCAGATATGGTGTTTAAAGCTTTGTTGGGACTATTTTCAGCGGCGGATGAATCCACCAGACTTCTGTTTCAGTGACAGATGCTAATGCTAACGCTAATGCTAACCTCCCTGTTTCCCTCCAGCCTGTCCGTCGGGTCAGTTTAAGGCGGGGTCAGGACCTGCTGGGTGTGGCCCGTGTCCGGCCAATAGCAACACACTGATCCCAGGCTCCGCCTACTGCCCGTGTCGCTCCGGGACCTATCGAGCCGACTCCGACCCGCCGCACGCCGCCTGCACCCGTAAGACTTTACTTCCTCTTTATTCCTCATTCTGTTTAGTTTCTTTCTTTGTTTTTCTCGTCAGCAGTAAACTGATCTTCATCTTTATGTTTTAAATCCTGAAAAGTTCCCACGTTTAAACAAACATTCACACACTGTAAGTACATCGCCCCCGGCAACAGCAGTTAGCCCAAATTAATAGGCT
>NC_089538.1:26464320-26486820 GCF_963924715.1 Thunnus thynnus
TTTGCATCTTTGAGGAACTTTTTTAAAACATGAATGAACCTTTTTAGTAATTGAGCTAGATTCCAAGAAAGGCGGGAACTTAAAGAATTTTTTTTGGGTAATCTAGGAACCGTTTTAGGAACTTTTTAAGATCTTTGAGGAACCTTTTAGGAATACACAACCCTTTTTAGGTACTTGACCTTCTGAAGAGTCTTTCTGGGAGCTTACAAGAAACCCAGTAAACATTTTTGGAACTTTTGGCATACAAGAACCTTTTGAGGAACATAGTAGGAACTTATCTAACTTATTACATTTAAAGAATCTAGGAACCTTTTGAAGAACTTTCTAAGATTTTTGAAGAACCTTTTTAGGGACACACAAACCTTCCAGGAAGCTTTTGTGGAACCCTTTAGGAAGCCATGAACTTTTTAAGAAGCCTTTAATGAAATCTACGAATGTTATAAGGAATCTTGTTGGGCACTTACGAGGAACCCGCAAAACTGTTTTGGAACCCAGGTACATTATTAGGAACTATTTAGCACCCAAGAACCTTTTCAGGGTCTTTGAGGAACTCTTTTGGGAGGCAGGAAACTTTTTAGGCACATGACAGGAATCCAGGAAGCTGTTGAGGAACATTTTTGAATCCAAGAATGATAGGAACTTTTTAAGGAATCCAGGAACCTTTTAGGGACCTTTTAACCTTTATCTTTTAAGTTTTTGATAACTTTTTAGTAACTTACTCTATCCGCAACATGTTAGGAACCCACGGATACTCAGGGGATGTTTAGGGAACCTTTTAGGAAACTATTAATCACAGAAACCTTTATAGGAACTTTTTTGGGCTGCATGAAGGTGACAACACAATAACGTTTGAGTGCTTTAAAACACTCAGTAAGTCGTCTTACAGCGAGGCTTTTAGTTTGTACAGGTTTCCTGGAGAGCTGAGAAAGACTGTCTGCCAGAAGTGTTGGTGAACTTTGACCCCTGAGAGGAGAACATTAAGTTTCCCATCATCAGGAGGAACCGCGTTCATGCTGTAAAAACATCAAATCTGGTTCATTCTCCAACATGAATCCAGTTTTATTAAAAGTAAACATGAGACTGTGTGTGTGTGTGTGTGTGTCTGTCGTAGGCTACTTTCAGGGACAGATCTCAGACTAAAGACCAGTTAACTGGAGACAAGCCGTGTCCCCTAACTGGTAAAAAGCTGAGTTTTGGGTCAGTGGTTAGTGTTGGGGGAAGTCTCCAGGAAAACAATGTAAGTCTATGTAAAGTCCCCAAAAGTGACCTAGGGCAACATGTGTGTGTGTGTGTGTGTGTGTAGCTACTGTAACAGCAGTAGTCTCTGGTGATGACATTAGTGAGATGTAACTGGATAGCTGTTACCGCGGAAACAATGGTGCAAGGTTTTCACCACCGCCTGGATAACACACACACACACACGCTCTGCATGTATGTGCGTGTTGTATGAAGTGTGGACATGTTGGTATGTGCTAATGAGCCTTAAAGGAACAGTACACCTCTGCGGTATTAAAGACAGAGAGTTGAGCTCTGCTGTGATTGGCTCTGACAGGTGGCGTTCCTCAGGGTTCTGTACTCGGTCCTCTGTGTTCTTTATTTAAAGAACCTTTACGGCTGCGTGTTCCCTCGCCGGCCGAGTCGTCTCATATTAACGATCATCAGTCTAACGCAGCCTCCTCGTGTACCTGTCCAGGTGAGTTCGGTGAGGTGTGCCGGGGGCGGCTACGGATCCCGGGCCGGAAGGAGAACTACGTGGCCATCAAGACGCTGAAGGGCGGCTACACGGACAAGCAGAGGCGGGACTTCCTGTCGGAGGCGTCCATCATGGGTCAGTTCCAGCACCCGAACATCATCCACCTGGAGGGCGTCATCACCACTTCCTGTCCCGTCATGATCATCACCGAGTTCATGGAGAACGGAGCGCTCGACAGCTTCCTGAGGGTGAGACAGGCAGCTCCATCCTTACCTGTCTGTCTCTACCTGTCTGTCTCTACCTGTCTCACTCTACCTGCCTGTATCTACCTGTCTCTCTCTACCTTTCTCTCTCCACCTGTCTCACTCTACCTGCCTGTATCTACCTGTCTCACTCCACCTGTCTCTATCCACCTGTCTCACTCTACCTGTCTCTCTCTACCTGTCTGTCTCTACCTGTCTCTCTCTACCTGTCTCACTCTACCTGTCTCTCTCTACCTGTCTGTCTCTACCTGTCTCTCTCTACCTGTCTCACTCTACCTGTCTCTCTCTACCTGTCTGTCTCTACCTGTCTCTCTACCTGTCTCACTCCACCTGTCTCTATCCACCTGTCTCACTCTACCTGTCTCTCTCCACCTGTCTGTCTCCACCTGTCTCACTCTACCTGTCTCTCTCTACCTGTCTGTCTCTACCTGTCTCTCTCTACCTGTCTGTCTCTACCTGTCTCTCTCTACCTGTCTCACTCCACCTGTCTCTATCCACCTGTCTCACTCTACCTGTCTCTCTCTACCTGTCTGTCTCTACCTGTCTCTCTCTACCTGTCTGTCTCTACCTGTCTCTCTCTACCTGTCTCACTCCACCTGTCTCTATCCACCTGTCTCACTCTACCTGTCTCTCTCCACCTGTCTGTCTCTACCTGTCTCACTCTACCTGTCTCACTTTACCTGTCTCTCTCCACCTGTCTGTCTCTACCTGTCTCTCTCTACCTGTCTCACTCTACCTGTCTCTCTCTACCTGTCTCTATCCACCTGTCTCACTCTACCTGTCTCTCTCCACCTGTCTGTCTCTACCTGTCTCACTCTACCTGTCTCACTTTACCTGTCTCTCTCCACCTGTCTGTCTCTACCTGTCTCTCTCTACCTGTCTCTCTCTACCTGTCTGTCTCTACCTGTCTCTCTCTACCTGTCTCACTCTACCTGTCTCACTCTACCTGTCTCTCTCCACCTGTCTGTCTCTACCTGTCTCTCTCTACTCGTCTCTCTCCACCCGTTTCTCTCTACCTGTCTCTCTCCACCTGTCTCACTCCACCTGTCTCTATCCACCTGTCTCACTCTACCTGTCTCTCTCTACCTGTCTGTCTCTACCTGTCTCTCTCTACCTGTCTGTCTCTACCTGTCTCTCTCTACCTGTCTCACTCTACCTGTCTCTCTCTACCTGTCTGTCTCTACCTGTCTCTCTCTACCTGTCTCACTCCACCTGTCTCTATCCACCTGTCTCACTCTACCTGTCTCTCTCCACCTGTCTGTCTCTACCTGTCTCTCTCTACCTGTCTGTCTCTACCTGTCTCTCTCTACCTGTCTGTCTCTACCTGTCTCTCTCTACCTGTCTCACTCCACCTGTCTCTATCCACCTGTCTCACTCTACCTGTCTCTCTCCACCTGTCTGTCTCTACCTGTCTCTCTCTACCTGTCTCACTCTACCTGTCTCACTCTACCTGTCTGTCTCTACCTGTCTCTCTCTACCTGTCTCACTCTACCTGTCTCTCTCTACCTGTCTCTCTCCACCTGTCTGTCTCTACCTGTCTCTCTCTACCTGTCTCACTCTACCTGTCTCACTCCAGCTGTCTCACTCCAGCTGTCTCACTCCACCTGTCTCTCTCCACCTGTCTCACTCTACCTGTCTCACTCTACCTGTCTGTCTGCAGATGAATGACGGACAGTTCACCACCATCCAGCTGGTGGGGATGCTGCGTGGCATCGCCGCGGGGATGAAGTATCTGTCCGACATGAGCTTCGTCCACCGAGACCTGGCAGCTCGCAACATCCTGGTCAACTCCAACCTGGTCTGTAAGGTGAGACGGTCTGCACACCTGTCTGTCTGCCTGCACACCTGTCTGTCTGCCTGCACACCTGTCTGTCTTACGTCAGTTTGAAGGATCCTGGTAATAAACTGTTGTGTGTTTTTCGTGTTCAGGTGTCAGACTTTGGTCTCAGCAGGGTCCTGACTGAAAACTCGTCTGACCCGACGTACACCAGCTCTCTGGTAAGACCTGATTCATCATGATGACAGCCCTGCAAGTGCTGCATTTGGTTTATATTTGAGATGTTTTGTGACGTGTGGAGTTCCTCAGGGCTCTGCTCTCGGTCCTCTTCTCTTCTGTCTTTATCTGACTGTGTGTTTCTGTCAGGGAGGGAAGATTCCTATTCGCTGGACGGCTCCTGAAGCCATCGCCTACAGGTGAGGATCAGCGCCGCAGCTTGTCGTAGAGGATCGGCTGTATTAAACTCACTACGAGTGAATTAACATCGTTATGTAATTGACTGATTGCAGGAAGTTCACGTCGGCCAGCGATGGGTGGAGTTACGGCATCGTCATGTGGGAAGTGATGTCATACGGAGAGCGACCGTACTGGGACATGAGCAACCAGGACGTAAGAAAACAAACACGTTAAAACCTCCGAAAGAAAAAAACTAAAACACAAAACAAAACGACTTCAAATAATAGAAACAGTTTCATATTAATAACTCTCACCCGTCTCTCTCACTCGTCTCTCTCTCACCCGTCTCTCTCTCACCCGTCTCTCTCTCACCCGTCTCTCTCACTCGTCTCTCTCTCACCTGTCTCTCTCTCACCCGTCTCTCTCTCACCCGTCTCTCTCTCACCCGTCTCTCTCTCACCCGTCTCTCTCACTCGTCTCTCTCTCACCTGTCTCTCTCTCACCCGTCTCTCTCACTCGTCTCTCTCTCACCCGTCTCTCTCTCACCCGTCTCTCTCACTCGTCTCTCTCTCACCCGTCTCTCTCTCACCCGTCTCTCTCTCACCCGTCTCTCTCACTCGTCTCTCTCTCACCTGTCTCTCTCACTCGTCTCTCTCTCACCCGTCTCTCTCTCACCCGTCTCTCTCTCACCTGTCTCTCTCACCCGTCTCTCTCACCCGTCTCTCTCTCACCCGTCTCTCTCTCACCCGTCTCTCTCTCACCCGTCTCTCTCACCCGTCTCTCTCACCCGTCTCTCTCACCCGTCTCTCTCTCACCCGTCTCTCTCTCACCCGTCTCTCTCACTCGTCTCTCTCTCACCCGTCTCTCTCTCACCCGTCTCTCTCTCACCCGTCTCTCTCACTCGTCTCTCTCTCACCCGTCTCTCTCTCACCCGTCTCTCTCTCACCTGTCTCTCTCTCACCCGTCTCTCTCTCACCCGTCTCTCTCTCACCCGTCTCTCTCACCCGTCTCTCTCTCACCTGTCTCTCTCTCACCCGTCTCTCTCACCCGTCTCTCTCTCACTCGTCTCTCTCTCACCCGTCTCTCTCATCCGTCTCTCTCTCACCTGTCTCTCTCTCACCTGTCTCTCTCTCACCCGTCTCTCTCTCACCCGTCTCTCTCTCACCCGTCTCTCTCACCCGTCTCTCTCTCACCTGTCTCTCTCTCACCCGTCTCTCTCACCCGTCTCTCTCTCACCTGTCTCTCTCTCACCCGTCTCTCTCTCACCCGTCTCTCTCTCACCCGTCTCTCTCTCACCTGTCTCTCTCTCACCCGTCTCTCTCTCACCTGTCTCTCTCTCACCCGTCTCCCTGCGTCTGTCCGTCAGGTGATCAACGCCATCGAGCAGGACTACCGGCTGCCGCCGCCGCCGGACTGCCCCGCCTCTCTGCACTCGCTCATGCTGGACTGCTGGCAGAAGGAACGAGCCAATCGGCCGAGGTTCTGCGACGTGGTGTCGGCGCTCGACAGGCTGATCCGTAACCCCGCCTCCCTGAAGGTGACGATCGCGGACGGACCGAGGTGAGGGTCGTTAGAGAGAGTTTGATTGGCAGCTGTGGAATGTCATTCATGCAGCAGCTGCTGGGGTTCAGGGGTCAAAGGTCAGAGTCTGGCGTGGAGACAAAGGCAGGCACACACACACACACATACACACTTAAACAAAACATGTGTGTGTGTGTGTGTGTGTGTGTGTGCAGGGGGCGGGGCTTGTGAGCCTCCCAGCTGTGTGATTGGCAGCTGTTTATACAGACAGAGTTGTTTACAGGAGCAGGTGCAGAACAGTTCACATTCCTGGATTAAAGC
Organism: Thunnus thynnus; assembly: GCF_963924715.1. Lineage (NCBI taxonomy): Eukaryota > Metazoa > Chordata > Actinopteri > Scombriformes > Scombridae > Thunnus > Thunnus thynnus. Next base: position 26,470,292 of record NC_089538.1, read on the forward strand.
TCAGAGCGAAGCAATATCCTGTCTGTCTGTCTGTCTGCCGGCTGCCTGTCTGTCTGACATGTAGAGTTTAGAAAAGTGACGACAGCATCGGTTCGTACCTGCAGATGTGGACAGCTGTGTGTGACTCAGAAGTTTCTGTCTCGCTGAAGAGTCGGATGTTCAGACCGATTCCTCCGTAGCGTCTAAGAAGCTACAGCTAGTTAGCTTAGCTTAGCGTAGCATAAAGACTGGAGACGAGACATGAGAGAGGAATCGACCTGAACGTCTGACTCAGCAAGAAAGTAGAAACTTTTCCTTTACAAAAATAATCTAAGGAAAAGACACTATCCAGGTGCATTATGGGAACTGTAGGATCCAGTGTTTGTGGAGTTTGAGCCAAACAAGAGACGTATTCAGTCCAAATCTGACGGGGGGGGGGGGGGGGGGGGGGGGGGGGGGGGGGGGTGTTTAGGTTGACGGGTCTCGACTGCAGCAGCCTGTGGTGAGAAAGTTGATCCAGAATCAACCCGACGTCACGCTGCGGCGGCCAATCACAGCCGGCGATCAGACTGATCAGATCTGTAAACTCTGCCATGAGGGAGGACGTTTCTCTTCAAAGTAAAGTCAGACTCTGCTGTCGGCTTCCTGACTGACGAGAGAGAGATGATGAATAATGATAATGATGATAAAATGTTATTTTCTGATTGGTTCACGGCGGTTATGTTCTAGAGCACAACACACCCACACCTCCGCTCAACCCTGCGGCGGTGCTGCAACGCCTGATCTGGTCTGAATACGACCTAAAAGTCAGGATATCTGCTCAGATTTATATCATTTAAACAACTTCAGAAACAATAAACAACAAAACATCAGTGACATAAAACGGACAAACACACCCTGAACTCTGCTACAGAGACGTCTGAAGGTTTCCAGACAGTCGACATCTCCGCATGGGATCAAACTTTCACATATTTCCAGTCTAGAAGTGCAGGTCTAAACCTGAAACTCTTCTGTCAGCTCGTCATGGTTCAGTATCATTAATCCTGTCTGTCTGTCTCAGCTCATCACAGCCTCTGTTGGACCAGCGCCCCCCCCCTTCCCTCTCAGCCTGTAGTTCAGTCTCCGAGTGGCTTCGAGCCATAAAGATGGAGAGATACGAGCAGAGCTTCCTGCAAGCTGGATTCACCAGCCTGGACATCGTCTCGCAGATCAACACAGAGTAAGATTCACTACATACACCCTCCAAGTTCTGATACACAAATCTGTTTTTGGACTTTTTCTCTAATCTTTGATTTTTGCTGAAATATTGGATCATTTGAACATTTATTGAAATGAAAGCACGTGAGAAGTTTAGAGGGAAAAATCACTATTTGGTGGAGCTGTTAACAACTCATAGACATGTGAAATGTGACCCCGACTACACACTGCTTTTTGTAAGACGTCAAAAGACAAAAAGGTTGGAAACCACTGGTTTCATCTTTAACAATGTGTTGTATTTTAAAAGCTTGTTATATTATCCATTGTGTCAAATCTTCATCTGAAAAGTAACTAAAGCTGTCAAATAAATGTAGTGGAGTAGAAAGCAGAGCCAGCGCCAGACAACAAGGCGGCTTGAGGTTTTCACGGGTGGGCATTCCTCTTTAGATCGGACATTTTTTTAGGTAGTGTAACGTGAATGAGATGAATGGCTGTCTATACATAAAAGAGGAAATAACATGATAACAACTAATCCAACACTGTACAACCCTTGTTATGAGAGTAGCTACAAACACAAATTGAACAATGGATATGTTACAATTCAGAACTTCCTCAGAAACCGCAGTCAGAACATGCCACGACGGGCTTACCTGCAGCTACTATTCCTGCACAAGGTGGAGTCTTCTGGGCTTTGAGTTGAAAAGGTTCATTAAGTCGTCGTAATCCGAAGTGTTAGTTAGTTCTCTTTCAAAAGACAAGATGTGTCAAGTTTTTCAGGCGTCCAGTCAACATTGATGATCTGAGGTGCGTCTGGATCTGGTGTTAAACCGTGTTTGGTGACTGAATGGATCCTTTAGCGCCAACAAACGTCTCACGACCATCCTGCCGCGACTTCTCTCTATGCACCCAACATGTGTCATCCGAGTTTTTCAAAGAGAGCTGTTTAGCCGTAGTTTCCGACTTTCGTCCAGCTGCTAGCTACACAAAACCGCCTCCTGACAGCAAATGCACAATGTAGCGTAATGTCAGTCATGTACACTAACAGAGGAAGTTCATATGAATCTGATAGGGCGGTAAAACTGTCAATCTGAATGTCGGGGTGGCACAAAAACCCAGTTGGACAGACATTGCCCTCCAATGCCTACCGTGCCGCCAGCGGTGGTAGAAAGTACAATATGAACCCTCTGAAATGTAGTGAAGTGGAAGTATAAAGTAGCATCACATGGAAATACTCAAGTAAAGTACAAGTACCTCAAAATTATACTTAAGTACAGTACTTGAGTAAATGTACTTAGTTACTTTTGTATTTTTCTAAAAGAAAACTGAATCTCTTTTTTCAATCAAATCTTATTTTTCATTAGAAGATATGAATACAGACACTAAACAGCCATTGAACACATCATAATATGCCAGTCAGAGAAATATAGAACATACCACCATATAGCAGAGTTCACCCTCAGTCCTGTCCAAGAAAACTGAATCTTTAAGATTTTTTAGTGGCAAAGTAAATTTGAGTTCCCTTGTATAGTAAATGTATAAAATAATTGATTCATAGTTCAGTTTTTGGCTGAAGATTTAAGTTTTATCTGTGTTTTTGGCTCTTATCTCTTTCCGTACTTTGTTTCCATAGAGACCTGCTCAGAGTGGGCGTGACCCTCGCCGGCCACCAGAAGAAAATCCTCTTCTCCATCCAGACACTCAGGATACAAAAAGCTCCGCCCACCCTGCTCTACTGACCAATCACAGCGCCGCCTCGTCATACTGTCCAAAACCACAACACTCAGGATGCATTTTTACTGGTCCAACCCAACTTTCTGACCAATCAGAGACGGCCTCCTGATGGTCAGACCGATGAGAGTCCTCAGCTGTGACATTAAGGATGCACAAAACTTTCACAGCGACTCAGAACACTAAATAATGAGGATTCTCCTGATGCTTCATACTTTTTGATTCAGGTGCAACAACACTCTGTCTACTTTGTTATTTTGACCAATCAGAACCAGCCACAGAGAAGTTTTTAGACTTAAGCTAGCGCCCAGCTGGTAAACACTCAGGATCATACCAGCCATCCACTGCTCAGGAAACCCAAAGATCCTCCTACCTTGACCTGATTGGTCACTTTTTAATCCCTGAAATCCCTTAAAATCCTAGACTCACAGGACACCAACCAACCAACATCCAGCACATAAAAAAACAAATTTTGTTCAAATGACGCATCTGATTGGACGTGGAGACGTTGTAACTGGCCCCTCTGGCCCTGCTGTTACCACTAAGCCCCGCCCACTGCATGGAAGCACAGCTGGGATTGGTTCCCAGCTGTGTTCGTCACACAGTAACAGCAGGTTGGTGCTGTGCTGGTTGGATTTGCACAGCAGAAAAACAGGAATCCCAGCAGATCAAGGACTAAATGGTCTCTGTTGGATTTTATTGGAAATGCAAAGATTTGTTCTTTCATGATGTTTTTGTGTAAAAACAAAGAAAACTCTTCACGGGATCAGTTGATGGTCATAACTAAAGCTCCCAAACTGCCACTGCCACTACGACTGCCAAAAACCGAGACATTTAGGAGCGAAGGGACTTTTATTTCGAGCTGGAAGGTGTCCGAGTGAATTTTCAGTACTGTGGATATCTCCAAATACTCTATTAGGAGTATTCTGTGATTTTATCTGAACGCTTCTTAGGAATTATTGTGGATTTTTTAAAGAATGTTGTGGAATCTGTGCAGGAACATTTCTGACTCCCAGAAATTCCAAACAGACTAGTCGGTAAACTCAGTCAGTTTGGGAATATTTACCCGAGGGACATCTGGAGGTTCTGGAGGGATTTATGTGGTGATATGCAAAAAGGTTCTGGTAAAGGATCAGTGTCATAACCTGTGAGGAATATTCCGGGGTCACCTCGGAAAACAATGTGGAACATTTTGAGGAAATCTTTGGGAATCTTTGAGAATACTGCCCACGCTTTTGTGGAAATATTTTGAGAACTTTTTTCTCAAGGCATTATCCAAATTACTGTGATTGTTCAGGTGATGAAATTCCCTGGAATACTAGAAGACTTTCAAGAAGCCTTTCGGGAATATTTACGTCACATTACTGAATTCTTGAACAGGACTACGAGTTTCTCAAACTGTGGTTTGACACCCACAAATGGTTGTAAGTCCAATTCTGGTGCTTTTTTTTTTTGAGGTTGTAAAAGTACTCTATTTTAATGAGCCTGTGTCCTCAAAAGTTCCCACACTGAGGGGTCTAGAACTGTTTTTAAACTTTAAATTGATACTTCAACCAAGATCTATCCTTTCAATATCAAACACTAATCCTTGCAGAGTTGAAAGGTTTGTTAAGAGTTTGCAGTCTGGTAAAGAGTTGGTGCTCAGCTTGGAGTTGAAATGGGGGAAAAAGTACTAAAGATTTGTGGTTGAGAATCACTTTAAAGCTTTTTATTTTCAACCCTCTGGAACAAAACCACAGCAGAGAAAGATTCCAGTTTCCAGAGAATAAGCAGATTTTAGCTGATTCAACAAAAAAACAGTTTGAAGAAGTAAAAAGTAATTTTATGATGTTTTTGAAAAGTCCCAGATCCCTGAGTGTGGGAACTGTTCCAGGTTTGAGGACGTCACCGGAAATATTGGAACTATTGGAACTATTGAACTGTTAATGGTTTTATATTTTAGCACTTTTTGTACCTGATATTTGACTATGATCATGTTTTTAAGCCGAGTAGAGTGATCAATGTTTTTATACTAAACATACATTTCAGGAAAAAGTTTCATTTTGTAAAGAAAAGAAAAACAACAAAAAATATTTGTCTCGTGTTTCAAAGCTCTCTGGGATGAAGGTGAATGAGAGGATCTGATATTCAGGACCAAAGATCACGTCTGAAGTCAGTCAGTTGTTTGGCCCTCAGGAACAAGAGCATGTGTCTGATTCACCACTTAAATGTCTGATAATTCCCCTTTGATCAGCTCTAAAACACCACATATCAATGCTTAACATATCCCCAACATGTGACAGAAGACTTTAATCTTGCTCTGATTCCGGTGTCTGGAGGTGTCTCTTCTGTTCCCACTGACAAACATTCATTCATGTGATAAGAAAAGTCTGAAGGTAAGTCGGACAAAACCTTCAGAAGTCTAAAAATGTCACACAGTTATCTTTAAGTTCCTGCTAAAGTAAAGAATATCTGAACATTGCTGTGAAACAGTGTTTTCAATAATAGGAACATTTTATTCCAGTCTGCCTCCGTCCCGTCAAGAGTTTACTAGAAGCAGTTAACATGTTTGATGTTTGACTGAGGAAGTGTAGATTTCAGAGCTGTTATTTCTATAAATAAAATAAAACCTTCAACAACCTGTAAAACTGCAAACATCTCGTTCACACCAGAAGACATTTTTCTGGTCTTTAGCTCAGGAAGACATCTTTTCTTAAAAAACGGCAACACTTTATTTCACAGTCCTTTAATTTTACACTAATTAACTGGAAGTTTTCTGAGTAATTTGCAGGAATTTCACATTAAATTTTTAGGATATTTTACGGGGGGGTTACAAGTTTAAAGAGTTAAGTTGGTTTATTTGGTGATTTTTCTTTAACTGACAGAAAATACTCAGTTTTCATTGTGTTGTTTTGTGTGTCAAACTACATATTAGCACATTATGCACATATAATGAGCACATTTCTCGTACACTACCAAAGTACATAATCCTTTCCAAGAAATGTCCTAAGAATGAACAGTTACACAGCAGCTACTTTTAGGAAATTATTGAAAAAACAAAACAAAACTACACACTGAAAACTACATATTTTCTGTCAGTTAAACAATTGTTCAAAAGAAGGGGACCTGTGAAGTAAAGCATTACCAAAAAAAACACAGTACAGCCCAAACTAAACCAAACTAAACCATATCAGTCCCATAACCCCACCAACCCTCCACTCCAACTCCTGCAGGCAAGATTCAACAGCACATTAACAGTTAATAGTGAGAGTTCATACCAGAAAGTGATCAACTCACTTAGAAACACAATATGAGAGAAAAAGACGGAGAATTCCCAGACGTTCCCGTTATTCCTCCCACCTGAGAAGCTCTGATTGACTTTTCCAACCAGCTGAATAAATCCTAGATGTGGGCAGTGATTCAGGCTACTCCTGTACCCTCCGAGCAAGATTAAATAAACATTTGTCAACCAATCAGGTCATGAATACGTTGTGAAGTGACCACCAAACCTTCTTTACTTTAATTAGATGCTTTTTAAGAACTTTGCAGCTTATTTTCAGCCTTTTTTTTTTACCACAATAACTGAAAGAGCCGAAAGCAGAAACCCAGTATGTCTGTAATATTTGACTGGTGATCAGATTAAACATAACCTGATTAAATAATGTGATTCATTCAGTTCGGCTGTCAGTCAAACCTGTAACTAGCCAATAACAGCACTACAGGGAGGGTTTCCATGGCAACTCCCAGCCTCCTCTACTGTATACTGGACTGATGCATGATGGGGTCTTCACATTGAAGGCTGCTGCGGTGATGTCATTGTTGTTGTTGATTGGGGGATTCAGGAGCAAACTGTCGCTGTTGGAGATCATGTGACCTGACGTTCACCTCCGGTCCTTTCACTGTCGGAGTAACGTCGTAACGTCCGTCCTTGTTTGTCCCGTCCACTCTGAGTTATATCTGTCAACACGACGTCTATAAATCCATTCATGAATGAAAATATTATGGTTGTTATTATTGATATATAAGAGAATGTCCACGGGTTGAAGGGGAGTCTCTGTCAGCCAATCACAATAAAGATGAACCGTCCCGCCCAGTGAGATGTCCTGTTGTCAGTCTGTGTGTGTTTGTGTGTGTAAGTGGTCACAGGTTTGATTACTTCAGCAGTTTTAATGACTTCACATATTTATTTTATGACCACATGTGAGAAAAGACATAAAACCTGAACTGAAGTTTGTTAAAAAGGTTTCAGGTTACAATGTTCTGCAGGATCAACTGGACCAAAGTGATGAACGGACGGTCAGTCAGGAGCCCAAATGAACATTAAAGCATCAAATCATTCCTCCTGTTCATACTGACCATTAGAAGATCCCTTCATAATGACCTTACAATGGAAGTGATGGAGGACTAAATCCACAGTCTGAAGCTAATATGAAGCTTCAGCGTCCAAATGAGTCAAATCAAGTAGATATCTTTCAACGTTACAGTCTTTTTAGTGCCAAAGTTCCTCTTTTTGTTACTATACTTCCACCTGCAGCTCAACAGGGAAACACTGTCCGAGGAAACACAAAGAGGGAATTTGATGCTAAAAAGACTGTAAATGTGTCAGATATCCACTTGATATGACTAACTCAGACTGATGAAGCTGCATAGAAGCTTCACACAGACTTTAAATGACTGTGTGGACACACTGTGGATTTTATCCTCCATCACTAACATTGAAAACACATTTGAAGGATCTTTTAATATCCAGTATGAACAGGAGGAATGATTACAGACACCTGACTGCTGGTTTAACACACTGGGAACACTGGGAACTGGGAATTAGTTTCATGTGTTTCCAGTGTTGACTGTGCTAAGTTGTATGTTATGAGCCAAAGTTAAAAAGTTTTCTATCAGTTATAAATTGACTTTTTTATTATTTTATACTTTTGCACATGAATCATTCTTTTATGTTTTTCTTGTGTCAGACAAAAAGAGGTAAATCAGCTCCTTCAGTAGTTTGTTTTAACTGAATCTCAACTTGGAAAATGTGTTAAAAACCTGTTTTAATCTTGCAGCAGACTGAATATTTTTACATCCAAATGGTTCAAAGAGTCTTTAAAGATTCTGGAAATGAGGAAGTCAAGTCAGTTTTATTTATATAGACAGACAGAAGTCGTCTCAGGGCTTTTTCACATAGAGCAGGTCCAGACTCAACATTCCTCCATGAGCAGCACTCGGTGACGCAGTGAGGAAAAACTCCCCTTTAACGGGAAGAAACCTCAAGCAGACCCGGACTCTGACTGGTTGAGAGAGACACACAGAGACGCTTAATAACAACAGTAATAATGATAGAAATATATACATATATATATAGAAACTAATCATAATAATAGTAGGTGTGGGTGTCAAGCAGGAGCAACCATAACCCACAGAAGCCAGCAATCCATAACCAGGTGGTCCAGGACCCTGATCCACAAGAACCCGTGAGACGAGAAAACACAAGAACTCTAATGGAGGAGGAGGATCAATCAATCAGACTTTATTTGTATAACACTTTTCATACAAATGCAATGTAACACAAAGTGCTTTACACAGTTACTCCCGCCCCCCCACCCCCCCCCCCTCCGGTGAGTAAAACCAGGGATGAAAGTTCGGGTATTAAAAGGAAAACAAAGATGGAGATAAAATAATAAAACATTAAAAGAGACGAGATGTGTTGGAGTAAATGAAACCAGAAATAAAAAGTAGGTTATTAATAGAATAAAAGGCAGTAAAACAGGCTAAAACATATAAATAAAACAGATAAATAAATTAAATAAAGTTCAATTAAACGCCGGATTAAAAAGGAAGGTCTTGAGTTTAAAATGATCAACACTGAAGCTGTTCGAGGACCGTAGTGATACAAAGTGGCCTCACTGTGGGTTTTTGTTCTGACTTTAATTAAAAGGCCGCTACCAGAAGACCTGAAGGTTCCAGAAGGTTCACAGGATACAAGCATATCTGATAAAGAGGTAGGACTTAGACCATCAAGAGCTTTATACACCAATAAAAGGGTCTTGAAATCATTTTGAAGCAGACGGGTAGCCAATGCAGAGACTTTATATTGGTGTAATGTTTGTTCTCTGTCTGGTCCTCATCAACACACATGCAGCTGATATATTCTCATATTCTATATTCTTCTTAAGCAGAGCATTACAGTAGTCAGTCCTGCAGGTAATGAAAGTGTGCAGTAGTGTCTCTGTATTGGCTTGAGAGAGGAACGGTTGCACTCCTATTTCTAATGTGAGGTTTAAAACTGAGATCTGAGTCAAAGATGACTTGTGAGTTTTTCACCAGTTGACGGGTATTTGGTGCCAGTGTTTGCAGTTTCACAGTTTCTCTCTCTGAGCTTCAGTATCAATGAACAAGACTTCCATTTTGTCTCGACTGAGCTGTAAAAAAGTCTCTGCCGTCCATAATTTGATATCTAGAATACGATTAGAAAAGGCACCGACATGACATCATAAAGCTGTGTGTCATCGGCATAGCGACGGAGACTGATGATGGTTCCACGTGGCTGCATGTAAAGACTAAACAGAGCAGGACCTAAAACTGAACCTTGAGGAACACCACAATTCATTTCATGGCTTTTAGATGAACATTGATCAATGCTCACAAAAATTCTCTTGATAGGATAAGATTTAAACCAGTAAGAAACAGTACCAGAGAGGCCAATCAAACTGGGAAGTCTGTCTAAAAGAATTGAGTGGTCTCCTGTATCAAAGGCTGCGTTTAAGTACAGTAATACTAATATGGTTGGTCCAAAAACCAGATTGATATTTTTAAAAATTTTGTAAGAGTTCAAAATCATTTAACTGGTTAAAAACAAACTTCTCTAAAATTTTGCTTTAAAATGGTAGATTGTGTTACTGGTCTGTAGATATTATTAGTATGGAAGCATCCAAGGTGCTTCTCTTCAGAAGAGGTTTAACTGTGGCGGTTTTAAGAGCAGAAGAGAAGACGCCCATCTGAAGAGAATCATTAACAATGTCAAGCAAATCTTCATTAAAACTGGAAATGGAATTTAAAAAGCAGTTTTGCTGGTTTAAACTGGGAATAACTGACAGCGTCTCAGCATCAACCATTCATACACTGACACTGAAGTAGATTCGATCTAATTGTGTCTATCTTACTTCTGAAGGACTGCAAAATCCTCACATCTGGAGTTGGAAGACATACCGCCTGATGCCCCAGTGCATCATGGGAAGTCCCCCAGCAGTCTAGGCCTATAGCAGCATAACTAAGGGCTGATCCAAGGCGAGCCTGGTCGGCCCTAACTATAAGCTTTATCAAAAAGGAAAGTTTTAAGCCTACTCTTAAACATAGAGAGGGTGTCTGCACCCCGGACTGAATCTGGAAGATGGTTCCATAGAAGAGGAGCCTGATAGCTGAAGGTTCTGCCTCCCATTCTACTTTTAAAGACTGTAGGAACCACCAGTAAGCCTGCATACTGGGAGCGCAGTGTTCTAGTGGGATAATACGGTACTATGAGCTCTTCAAGATATGATGGTGTCTGACCATTAAGGGCTTTGTAAGTTAGGAGAAGGATTTTAAATTCTATTCTAGATTTTACGTGATCTCTTTTTCTAGTTTTAGTCAGAACACGTGCAGCTGCATTCTGGACCAGCTGGAGAGTCTTTAGAGACTTGTTGGGGTTTTAGTATTTTTAAACCACCTTCTGGGTTTTCAGCCATGCTAGCAGAGGTTCAGACTGAAACATCTCAACAACTATCAGATGGATTGTTGTGGGATCTGGTCTTTGGTGACCCTCTGGTTTCTCCTCTAGCTCCACCATGAGGTTGACTTTATGGTTCAGAGTGAAATATCTCTGTAACTATTGGAGGTATTGACGTGATATTTGGTACCGACGTTGTTCCTCTCAGGATGAATTGTAATAACGTTGATGTTCCCATCAGCCTCAGCGGTGCAGCATGTTAACATGTTAGCGTTGAACTGGCCTGCAGCCCCACAGATATTCAGAGATCACCTGGTATTTATGTTTTAGGGAAACAGATGTTCAGCTCTGTGACTGGAATGTAAAAATGAATCCATGAGGCACAAACGGGGGGCGAGGTAGACCTGGACACACACAGCTACCTGCCAGGTGTCCCGCTGTACAGCACAGACACAATAACTCCTTTAATATTAGATCACATCTTAGCATTGAACATGTTTAAACTCACAGAAACAAACATCCAGACGGTTCAGGTTGACCTACGACCTCCGGGGCGTGTGTGTGTGTTATCAGACAGATGGAGGTGATGGAGTGATGAGTGTGTGACAGACAGACAACAGACCCAATGCAGGGGAGGTGAGAGATGTACGTTGTTGCCATGGTGACGACATCACATCGTCTTCAACCTCAATGTAGTTTTTGGTTGTTTTTTTTGTACCTCAGCTGATGGTTGGTTCATCTCCTGATTGGCTGGTCTCTGAAGCTTTCTGCATATAAATACACAACAGAATACACACTGTGGTTCTGGTCAGGCAGGTGTCCCACTTCAACACACACACACACACACACACACACACCGTGACCACCACATGTGTTTGAGGTCAGAGGTCACAGCAACTTGAGTAGACACGTGTGTGTGTGTGTGTAACCTGAGTCTGCACAAACATTTGGTTAAAGACAGAAACAGACAGAAAGTGATTTTCTTTCTATATATAAATGTATATTTATTGTCTAAATGTCTTTATTTATTATTTTATATCATTAGGGATGACTTCATCGTGTGTATATTTCGAACGCAACACAAAGACAGATTGCTTGTATGTGCAAACCTTCTTGGCTTTAAACCTGTTTCTGGTTGTGATTCTGATTTAAAATGAAAGGAAACAAGCGACTGCAACGTGAGAGACGCCGTTTGTGTGAAGAGGGAAACTCCACATATCTGTGTAACATGTCTGCCGGTGGTCACGTGACCTCGTTCTCCTCTGAAACTCTTCACTCAGCTCCTGAAACTCTGCTGCTGCTCGTCTCGTCTGACAGAAATGACTTCCAGACGTTCTGCTGCGAATGTTATAAACTCCAGCTGATGTTTAAGGCTGTGTGTGTGTGTGTGTGTGTGTGTGTATGTGTGTGTGTGTGTGAGATGTATAGGAAGGAACATTTCGACATGTTATTTCACTTTAATGAGCACATTGTTCGCAGTGAGACGCCGAGAAATGAAAAAAACTGAAGGTTTGTGTTTCATCTGTGAGAGTTGAGGAGTGTGTGTGTGTGTGTGTGTGTGTGTGTGTGTGTGTGAGTGTGTATGTGTGTGTATGTGTGTGTGTGTGTATGTGTGTATGTGTGTGTGTGTGTGTGTGTGTGTTATCCAGATTTTGGCCGCCCTCCTGCTCTGTGTCTCTCTCTGCAGGACGATCAGTACTGACAGCTCTGAAGTGCCTGAATACATGTGTGTTTAATGTGTGTGTGTGTGTGTGTGTGTGTGTGTGTGTGTGTGTGTGTGTGTGTTACATGTGTGTGATTTTTCCAGTTTGGCAGAACCCTCTTGACCTCCAACATCCCAAATCACCCTGGAAACTCCTCAAGAACCTCAGAGACCTCTTTAAGGACTCTTGGAAACTTCTCAGTAACCCTGAAGTCTTCCAGAACCTCTTACAGACATCTAGAACCTCCTCCAGAACCTCTTACAGACATCTAGAACCTCCTCCAGAACCTCTTACAGACATCTAGAACCTCCTCCAGAACCTCTTACAGACATCTAGAACCTCCTCCAGAACCTCTGACTTGCTAGAGTTTCACCGGTACAACCTCCTGAAAAACTTTAGAAACTCTCAGAATTTTAGAAAAGACCTCCAGAGCCCCTCAACCGACTTCTTGAACATCATCATAACTCTTAGAACCATCTTAGAAACCCCTGAAACTTATGGAACCACCAAACCTCAAGTTAGTGCTCTCTAGTACCTTGATAAGGAGCTCTTAACTCCCAGAGTCTCACCAACAACTCTCAGAACCTACTTAACAACCACTGAACCACTGAACTGACCCAGAAACCTCATCAACGACTTGTAGAAACTCTTAGAGAACTTCTGGAACCTCACTGACGACTCTTACAACCTCTTTACGAACCCTGAAATACCCTGTAACCACACCAATACTCTCAGAACCTCCTTAAGGACCTCCAAAACTCCTGGAATTTCAGTGGCAGCTCATAGAACCTCATGAAGAACCTCAGACACTGCTGGGGCCTCATTGATAGAAACTCCTGGAGTTTTAGAAACAACTATGACAACCTCCTTAAGAACCCCAACCCCCCTGAACCAACTTCTGGAACCACAGAGACGACTCTGAGAACCTTTTCAAGAACAACCAGTAACCCAAACATAACTCTTAGGACCATCTGAGAAACCCCTGAAACTCATGGAACCACCAACCCAAAGTCAGTACTCTCTAGTACCTCAATCAAAAGCTCTTAAACTCCCAGAAACCTCACAGAACAGAAAACCTTCAGAAGAACCTCCTGAAGAACCTTTGAAATCCTGAATCTCACAAACACTCGACTGGAAGCTTTGTGAGAACTTTGGCCAATCCACATAGAAACTAAAAACAATACTATGAATACTACTACTACTATTACTACTATCACTACTATCACTACTATTACTACTATCACTACTATCACTACTATTACTACTATCACTACTATCACTACTATTACTACTATCACTACTATCACTACTATCACTACTATTACTACTATCACTACTATCACTACTATCACTACTATTACTACTATCACTACTATTACTACTATCACTACTATCACTACTATTACTACTATCACTACTATCACTACTATCACTACTATTACTACTATCACTACTATCACTACTATTACTACTATCACTACTATCACTACTATCACTACTAGTACTACTACTATGCTGCTGCTTACAAAGTATCAGGAAATGAAAATGACTTCAGTCTAGACGCGTGTGTTTAATGTGTGTGTGTGTGTGTGTGTGTGTGTGCGTGCGTGTGCGTGTGCGCGCATGTGTGTGTGTGTGTGTGTGTGTGTGTGTGTGTGTGTGTGTGGCTCCTTTAGGTTAATTGGTAGAATAATATTGTGACAGGCAGAGTGACGAATGGGCCGTCACACACACACACACACACACAGTTCAGCTTTCAACACTTTTATTGGTTCTCTTCAGTAAGACTCCTCCCGCCTGGCGGCCATGTTGGAGGTCACCAGCTCTCAGTCTTCACCCACCTGTAGAACTGTTTTAAGGACCCATTAGCAGCACCTGAACATAAACACCTTGAGGCTCCTGGAGCATCTCTGGAACCTCCTCACTGACCTCTGAATCAATCAGGCCTGGAACATTTTATTAGTCAAATAAAACCCCTGGAACCTCCTCAAGGACCTGTGAGAGTATCTAAAGACCCTGGAACTTTCACAAGGACCCCTAAGACCCTCTAAAGGACCTTTGCAACTACCTAAAGCCCCTCAGGAACTGTTTTAATGACCCCTAAAACCTCCTCAAGGACCTGTGAAAGTACCTTAAAACCGTAACCCTCAGATTTCCTCAATAACTCCACTAACTTTTTATTAGTCAAGGACCAGTAACAGTTCCTCAAGCACCCTCAGAACCTCCTCAAGGACCCGTGAGAGTAACTTAAAGACCCCTGGAACTTTCTCAAGGACGCACACAGCCTGCAGTGTCTTTTGAAAGAAGAGACAGACAGACCCGTCGCCATGGTAATGATCATACCTGTCAATCAGCAGGTGATCACTCAGCTGATAGGCTGACAAGCTGACACCCCACTGACCTGGAAATGACCTCACACACGCACGCACGCACGCACACACACACACACACACCCACACACACATATACAGCCTGCAGTGTGTGAGTCACTGCTCATTAAGTTTCAACCTTCAGGAGACTGAAAACAAGATCCTGTTACTGTGTGTGTGTGTGTGTGTGTGTGTGTGTGTGAGTGTGTGTGTGTGTGTGTGAGACAGGACAGTATCTGTTGTTTAGCGAGTTCGAAGGCTTTCATTGGTCAGAATTTCTCTTTTGGCACCTTTGAGCATTGTGATGTGTTTACTGTCGCTGTTCTTCATCTCTTCCTGTATTACATTCAGCTGGTAACTTTATACATGTAAGTACAGTCTGCACACACACACACACACACACACACACAAAAGATGTGTCAGGCGTGTATCAGGTCAGTGAGGGAGCAGTGCAGTCTGGGTAATTCTCCTCAGGTCTCACAGCTTCAGACTGAATCTTTGTCTTTTCTACATGTTACATCACGTCCTCCATTTTGTTTCCACTGTGAGCTGGAAGTCAGAGCAGAGCTGTAACAATAATAATAATAATAATAACAACAACAACAACAATAACAACAACAACAACAATAATAATAATAATAATAATAGTGTTTGGTGTAATCAGTTATTTAGATTAACATTATTTAAACTATTTAAACATCACTCAAACAGCAACTTCATTACAAATACAAAAACATAAGTTAAATAAAGCTAGCAGCTAAACTAGCGCCAGCTATAGCTAGCTATACATACACTAAGATACTAACATAGTATGTTAGTGTATGTTAGCATGTGCATGTTAGCATGTTAGTATGTTAGTATGTTAGTATGTGCATGTTAGTATGTTAGTATGTTAGTATATGTTGGTGCATGTTAGTATGTTAGTATGTTAGTATGTTAGTATATGTTGGTTTATGTTAGTATGTTAGTATATGTTAGTATGTTAGTATGTTAGTATGTGCATGTTAGTATGTTAGTATGTTAGTATGTTAGTATATGTTGGTGCATGTTAGTATGTTAGCATGTTAGTATATGTTGGTGCATGTTAGTATGTTAGCATGTTAGTATATGTTGGTGCATGTTAGTATGTTAGCATGTTAGTATATGTTGGTGCATGTTAGTATGTTAGTATGTTAGTATATGTTGGTGCATGTTAGTATGTTAGCATGTTAGTATGTTAGCATGTTAGTATATGTTGGTGCATGTTAGTATGTTAGCATGTTAGTATGTTAGTATGTTAGTATATGTTGGTGCATGTTAGTATGTTAGCATGTTAGTATGTTAGCATGTTAGTATATGTTGGTGCATGTTAGTATGTTAGCATGTTAGTATATGTTGGTGCATGTTAGTATGTTAGTATGTTAGTATATGTTGGTGCATGTTAGTATGTTAGCATGTTAGTATATGTTGGTGCATGTTAGTATGTTAGTATGTTAGTATATGTTGGTGCATGTTAGTATGTTAGCATGTTAGTATATGTTGGTGCATGTTAGTATGTTAGTATATGTTAGTATATGTTGGTGCATGTTAGTATGTTAGTATGTTAGTATATGTTGGTGCATGTTAGTATGTTAGCATGTTAGTATATGTTGGTGCATGTTAGTATGTTAGCATGTTAGTATATGTTAGTATGTTAGTATATGTTGGTGCATGTTAGTATGTTAGTATGTTAGTATATGTTGGTGCATGTTAGTATGTTAGCATGTTAGTATGTTAGTATGTTAGCATGTTAGTATGTTAGCATGTTAGTATGTTAGTATGTTAGTATGTTAGTATATGTTGGTGCATGTTAGTATGTTAGTATGTTAGTATATGTTGGTGAATGTTAGTGCATGTTAG
>NC_089538.1:26489320-26496820 GCF_963924715.1 Thunnus thynnus
GTTCAGCACTGTTTCTCACCTGTGACTGTTTGTATGCTGGTATAAACCAGTTCTACCAGTATACAGAGACTGTATGTTGTCAGCATCTTGTACAGAACAGTGATGTGTTTGTGTTTACCTGTCTCTGTTTGGCTTGTTGTGCATCTTTCTGAACATTGTTGTGTGTGAGAACGTTGGGCCTCATTCACAAACCTCTGCTTCAGCTGTGTGTACGAACGTTTGAAGCACAAATTCATCAAAATGTTCTTAGACCAGACGTACACACGGTTAAAAACTGATAAACTGATACTAGTCAATATTTATTCAGTGTAAACAGTATAATATACATACTTAATATACAAATATACAACATTTTAAAGTATGAAATTGTTAATAACACACAACTACCTTCAGTTTATAATGATTCTGATTCACCAACAGACGCACGCTGGGCCAAATTTTTTTTTTCCCAGGATAGCGAAGTCATGACCCGCCCTACTCTGCCTCTGATTGGCTAGTACTCGATGCCTTCGTTTGTTGGGGGTTGGTTAGGTTCAGTCATGAGGATTGAGATCGGCAGGGGTTAAAAATATCAGGGTCAGCCAATCAGAGGCAGAGTAGGGCGGGTCATGACTTCACCATCCTAGGAAAAATCACCCACGCTGGTAAGAGCAGAGTTGTCCCAGTGAGATGTATATGATTAACATACTGGACCAATAAAACTGGTTCTGATTTAGTCGGGGTCACATTTCACATGAGATGTTCTAATACATAAAAAGTACATAATACTTATGTACTTTTACTGCAATACTTTAACTACATCAAACTCATAATACTTATGTACTTTAGGCTCAACGTTGATCTACTGTAGTAATATTATTGTTGTTACTTTGCATTAAACTGACGTGTTTGGTATGAAAACCATCAGTTTTATTATCAGTGTTCAATAATAACACACAAACACAAACTGCAGGGATCTTAACCTTTGACCTCATCGTCTCTCGTCATCACTTCCCCTCACCGTACGGAGGTCAGATGTCGTGATTTGAGTGGAAATCTCCTTTATTGAATCTATTTGTTTAATTTGCTAGAGAGTGAGAGGAGGGAAGGTCAAAGGTCACGGCTCATTTTAGCTTCTCTGATTGGCCAGTTGAGATGGGAAAAAGGGTGTGTGTGTGTTCTTGGCGCTTAGCAGTGCGCCCACCGCAGGGAAATTCCAACACACACACACACACACACACACACACACACACACACACACATGTACAGAAATATGCTGGATTTGGTTTATCACATGTTATTGTTGGCTGGTGTGTGTGTGTGTGTGGTGTGTTTAATGACCTGTTGGACAAAAGGAGTTGAAAAGTGCAAAAACACTCACAGAGCACGAGTGTGTGTGTGTGTGTGTGTGTGTGACTAATAATCATGTCGTAGATGTGAAGAACATCTGTTGAACATGTGTAAAAGTGAAGACGGAGAGACATGAGCCACTCTCTCTCTCTCTCTCTCTCTCTGAGTCTGACCCCTCCCACCACTTCCTGAATAATTCATGAGCTCCACCTGAAGTGGGCGGGGCTAAAACGATAAATATTAGCTCCAAAGCTAACTGCTGCTAAAGCTGCAACTTTTGCTTTTTACATTTCTGTTTCTACACCTGTTCAATAAACGTGTCGATCAGACAGGTGGACGTGTTGTTTCTCTTTATGAATGAAGCTAGGCTAACAGTTTCCCCCTGCTTCCTGCCTTCGTGCTAAGCTAGGCTAAACAAATCAGAAAGACATTATTACGTCTGTAGAGGCGTTTAGTAACGTCCTCGGTCAAAGTGAACAATCTGATTTGTTTCCAGGGGTTTAAAACCCCACTTGTATAGACTGGCATTATAATAATAATTTCTACTCCAGTGGTTTATGTTGTTCTTTAATATTTAGCTTTATGTCTCACTTTTTGATATTATATATATATATTATATATTCTATTTGTTAGTGTTTTCTGTGAACCTGTGAAGAATCTGATAACTCAGTAGAAATAAAGTTTACTTACATAATAAACTGTCTTTACTCCAAAACACTCAGCTTATTAAACTGTTCGACTGCTAACTAGTGAGCAGCCTCATGTAGCAGCATACCGATGCTAATGCTAACCTAAGCACACTTTTACTAAATAAATAAAATAGCACTAAGTAAATAAACTAAAAACTAATTAGTCTCATTTAGCTAACACACCAATACTATTAGAACCCGCTGTAAGCTAACAAGCTAGCTGCCTCAGTTAACAAATAAACTGATTATAAGCTAACATGAACTAATGGGTTGCTAGCTAGCTGCCTTGTGTTGTAAAGTTAATCTGAACACAGCATTAGCTTCACAACTAGCCAGCTTTTAGCAAACACACTGATTCTAAAGTTAAACTGAATTAACAGTCAGTTAGCTAATTAGCAACAGCTAGCTAGTTAGCAACAGCATTACAGTTTTTTCCATTTGGTTATGTGCATGGTTCAATACAATTATGTGAAAATGATTGTATTACTGTCTCTCATATTCTTTCTGTAGACACCTTGAAACTGTTAAGTGCCATCAAATAAAGTTATTGATCTATTCAGGAATTAAACCTGCGAAGTTACCACATTAGCTTGTTAACCTGTTGAGCTAACAGGAGCTTCAGCTCTCACACAGAGAATAATTACATCTGGAGTTCAGGACGACAGTTTATAGTTTGTTTTCTTTCCGGTTTTATGTGATTTTTGTGCAGATTCATCCTTCAGTCTGATCGTCTCTCTCTGGTTGTTTGTGTTTGTCAGTCGTGGGTTCGATCCTCAGGTGGAACAAACTAAAGAATTAGAAGAAGAAAAGTTTGTGATGAACTTTTAAAAAACTGAGTGTTCAAAACAACTGATACAACTGAAACAAAAGGGCACAAATATAATACTTTACAAAAAACAAAACAACTTTAAGCACAAAAAATCAAAAACACTGATGTTAATGTTTGGTTCATTGATAATTTACGAATACATTTATGAGATGTGTATATTGTGTTTATATGTAGTTTAATGGTTGATAGTGTATAAATGTGTATATTGTGTTTATGTAGTTTTAATGGTTGATAGTGTATAAATGTGTATATTGTGTTTATATGTAGTTTAATAGTTGATAGTATATAAATGTGTATATTGTGTTTATATGTAGTTTAATGGTTGATAGTGTATAAATGTGTATATTGTGTTTATGTAGTTTAATAGTTGATAGTGTATAAATGTGTATATTGTGTTTATGTAGTTTAATAGTTGATAGTGTATAAATGTGTATATTGTGTTTATATGTAGTTTAATAGTTGATAGTATATAAATGTGTATATTGTGTTTATATGTAGTTTAATGGTTGATAGTGTATAAATGTGTATATTGTGTTTATGTAGTTTAATGGTTGATAGTGTATAAATGTGTATATTGTGTTTATGTAGTTTAATGGTTGATAGTATATAAATGTGTATATTGTGTTTATGTAGTTTAATGGTTGATAGTGTATAAATGTGTATATTGTGTTTATGTAGTTTAATGGTTGATAGTGTATAAATGTGTATATTGTGTTTATATGTAGTTTAATGGTTGATAGTGTATAAATGTGTATATTGTGTTTATATGTAGTTTAATGGTTGATAGTGTATAAATGTGTATATTGTGTTTATATGTAGTTTAATGGTTGATAGTGTATAAATGTGTATATTGTGTTTATATGTAGTTTAATGGTTGATAGTGTATAAATGTGTATATTGTGTTTATATGTAGTTTAATGGTTGATAGTGTATAAATGTGTATATTGTGTTTATATGTAGTTTAATGGTTGATAGTGTATAAATGTGTATATTGTGTTTATATGTAGTTTAATGGTTGATAGTGTATAAATGTGTATATAGTGTAAATACAGTCAGATGTGTAGCTCTCTATAGAACGTACTACAGTATATCTACAGGAACAAGTCGTAGAAACGCAGCAGGAAGCTTTCGTCATGTGTTTTGGTTGAATATAGATGTATTTCAGTATGAATACATGTTAGTGTTGGAAGTGAGGATGTAAACATGTCAAATGTTTTGTTGCTTGTTTGTGTTTGAGTGAAAGGTGTATTGAGGACATCTGAAGGCTGTAGTCACTGAACGCTTTCTGTGTGAAGAGTTTGAACATGATCAGTATTGATCCCTGCAGGTAAACAGAGAGACAGTTTTGTCTCTTTTTAGATAAATTCAGTGAATAACATGCTGTTGAGTTGGTGTTTTAGGATCACGTGTTCTTACAGATGTTTGACTTCAACTCTGAATACAAAGAGACACAAAGACAACAGAGAGGAAAACCCACAACAACCTTTATTTAGACAGGAAACAAAGACTGTGTGTGGTTTCCTGACTCTCTCTTCCTGTCAACCACAGACAGGCAGGCAGACAGGCAGACAGACAGACAGTCAGACAGACAGACAGACAGGCAGACAGACAGACAGACAGACAGACAGACAGACAGACAGGCAGTCAGACAGACAGACAGACAGACAGACAGACAGACAGACAGGCAGCCCGTCTCTCTCTCTGTTTATTCGGACAGGAAACAAACCGCTATAAGTTAAGCAGAGTAAACAGTTGGGCTCCAGTCGGCTGACTGAGTGTCATGTTTCTAAAAACAGAACCACATGTCATCAGATCAGCATGAACGACGCTGTAATCACATTAAAATAAAAACAGCACAGTGAAATGTATCTATTAAAGGTATCAGGGATGAAAACATGTGGAGAAGAGTCAAACTGAGAACGTCGTGCAGCTTTGAAAGATGATCAGATGTGATGTTTTGTGTGTTTGTAGAGTTCTTACAGTTGTTTTTTAAAGGATTAAACTGCTCTTCTGTTTCTGACGGTTTTTAAACATGAAACCACGCAGACGTTCAGGACTAACAAACACTTCTTCTTCACATTCTTTAGTTTGTTCCATCCGAGCAGCGACTGTAAAACACAACCAGAGAGACAGAAGATCAGACTGAAGGACGAATCTGAACACAGACTAGAAACTGTCGTCCTGAACTCCAGATGTTATTACTGATGATTCATCTTTAACTATGACGTAAAGCACAATCATCAATAACAACTGAACATATCACATTAGACTGATCAGGTGTTCCTAATAAAGTGATCACTGAGTTTACTGCACACGTCACCTGACGTTTAGCATGTGAGTATTATTATACGTGTTCTATGAGACTGAATACGGAGCGAAAAACTAAAAATGTTAATGTTGTAATTTGTGTCTTTATGTCCAGAAGCACAAATCTGACTGAAATATAATAATAATATATAAATAACTGATATATAATAATAATATATAAATATATATACTATAGAGGAGACAGTCGGGGTTTCAGGGCTGTAAGAACATGACTGTTTCTGGTGTTATTGAACTTCCACTCGTTCCCGCCGTCCTGCAGGATCTTCTACTTGATCATCTCTGGAAGGTTTTTGTGGAAACTCTGCGTCTCTCCTGGTGGTCTCTGGTGGTCTCCTGGTGGTCTCCGGTGGTCCCCTGGTGGTCTCCGGTGGTCTCTGGTGGTATCCGGGGGTCTCCGGTGGTCTCGGATGGTCTCCTGGTGGTATCCGGTGGACTCCTGGTGGACTCCTGGTGGACTCCTGGTGGACTCCTGGTGGTGTCTGGTGGTCTCTGACGGTCTCCTGGTGGTCTCCTGGTGGTCTCCGGTGGACTCCTGGTGGTATCCGGTGGTCTCCTGGTGGACTCCTGGTGGTCTCCGGTGGACTCCTGGTGGTCTCCGGTGGACTCCTGGTGGACTCCTGGTGGACTCCTGGTGGTGTCTGGTGGTCTCTGACGGTCTCCTGGTGGTCTCCGGTGGACTCCTGGTGGTCTCCGGTGGTCTCCTGGTGGTCTCTGACGGTCTCCTGGTGGTCTCCGGTGGACTCCTGGTGGTCTCCGGTGGTCTCTGACAGTCTCCGGTGGTCTCCTGGTGGTATCCGGGGGTCTCCGGTGGTCTCCGGTGGTCTCCTGGTGGTCTCGTGGTGGTCTCTGGTGGTCTCCTGGTGGTCTCCTGGTGGTCTCCGGTGGTCTCTGACGGTCTCCGGTGGTCTCTGACAGTCTCCGGTGGTCTCCTGGTGGTATCCGGGGGTCTCCGGTGGTCTCCGGTGGTCTCCTGGTGGTCTCCTGGTGGTCTCTGGTGGTCTCCTGGTGGTCTCCTGGTGGTCTCCTGGTGGTCTCCGGTGGTCTCTGACGGTCTCCTGGTGGTCTCCTGGTGGTCTCTGACGGTCTCCTGGTGGTCTCCTGGTGGTCTCCGGTGGTCTCTGGTGGTCTCCTGGTGGTCTCCTGGTGGTCTCCGGTGGTCTCCTGGTGGTCTCCTGGTGGTCTCCTGGTGGTCTCTGGTGGTCTCTGACGGTCTCCTAGTGGTCTCTGGTGGTCTCTGACGGTCTCCTGGTGGTCTCCGGTGGTCTCTGGTGGTCTCCTGGTGGTCTCTGGTGGTCTCTGACGGTCTCCTGGTGGTCTCCTGGTGGACTCTGGTGGTCTCTGGTGGTCTCCGGCGACTCAGAGGCCCGACGATGAGACGAGAGAGGAGGACGACCCAAAGGATTGTGGGTCGTGTCTGTATCTTAGCGTTGATGTGTTTCCACACACACACACACACACACACACACATCTGGAGCCGGTTTACACCCCCCTCTCCCTCTCCGTGTCGTCTCCATGGCAACCAGCTGAGAGGTGAGACCCTGATACCCTGCTGTGACCTCTGACCTCTCTGCAGTAGCATGAGGAGGCTCCTCTTCCTCTTCCTGAGCGCTCCTCCCTTCCTGAATTCCTCTCCGTGAATTCCGGCCTCTGATTGGCCGCTCGGACCCATCGCCACATTCCAGCGGATGTTCGGAGAGGAAGTGATGTCGTCTTCTGTCCCGTGACCCCCCGCTGCTGTTCAAGGCGGCGGTTTCCTACGTTTCCCATGATGCCTTTCAGCGTGGAGACGCTCAGTCTGAGCTGCCGAGTGGAGACTAAAAAAACATGTTTAACATGTTTAACGTTGTTGTTACGTTACCGTGACGATACAGTTTTTATTTGTCATCATTTAGTCTTTTTATGCACCTTCATATATTTATGCACATTTATCTGTTTTATATTTTAGCTTCTTTTTATTGCTTTATGAACAGTGATTTAATAAAAGTTACTGAATGAGCTCTTCATCCGTCTGAGACTCAGCTGTTCTTCTGCTTCATTAGAAACCAAAGAAGAAGAAGAAGAAGAAGCTGCTGCCGTCTTCCTCCTCAGTCTGTCTGACACTCGTTTATCATGACGGATGGAGGGAAACACAGACAGACAGCGGCGTGTAAGATGGCCGCTGCAGCTCTGAGCATGTTTACATGTCACATCGACCTCCATTTCATGTCTCGTTTTTCCTGCTCTGATCCTCCGACATCTGGGACGAGTTAGAGAAGGAATGAAGAGAGAGAGAGAGAGAGAGAGAGAGAGAGAGAGAGAGAGAGGTGAAGTTAAAAGTTGAAGGTC
>NC_089538.1:26506820-26511820 GCF_963924715.1 Thunnus thynnus
TTCATGTTTCGGTCATTAGATTTTGTTTTAATCAATAAAAACTATTTGTCGAGGTCACAGTTCACCTGTTTATGATTCACACACACACACACAGTGTCCACGAGACTCTGCAGTAAACTAACGCACTGATACTCCCACTCACCTAGCATTAGCATTAGCATTAGCATTAGCATTAGCTGATCATTCACTATCTGGGTTTATGTTGAGAAGAGAAGCTCAAACATGACATGACGTGATATTTCTGTAGCTGTTTGACTTACTGAAAGTAACGTTAGCTTGATAATGCTACGTTAGCTTAGCTTTTTATAAATTTGTCTGTGCTGCCTGCATGTTTTCACAGTTTATCAGCTGTTCTGTTGCTGCTTGTTACATGTTAACACCAACCAAAAAACCAAAGATTAGAGAAAAAACCTGAAAACAGATTTGTGTATCAGAACTTTGTTGTTTCTTCTTTCGTCTCCCGTTAATCATCTCACGACCCCTCAGATTTATCTGCTGACCCTTTGGAGGGGAGGGAGTATGTTAATGACACTGAAGCATGATTAACGTCTTCTAACATTTATTAAGTTCTCTGACAAACATGTAGAGCTGCTGAACAAGCCGGATAAATGTGTCTGTACGTCCCCATAACGTCCATGCTGGAGTGAAGACGTGGTTTAAGGTCATTGTGAGTCAACTCGATGTCCTCTGAAGTGATGGAAACACGACTGTGTGTGTGTGTTGGTGAACATGTATGTTTTCTAAGAACAGCCAGTGTGTGTGTGTGTGTGTGTGTGTGTTGTTTCCGGTCTGTTCTAAATCAGTGTGTTGAATGTAAAACACTGTTTATCTGCCTGCCAGAAACCACAAAGACTCGAAATACACACACACACACACACACACACACACACACACACACACACACACACAGAACAGTGGGGTGTTTTTAGAAAGCTGGTGGTGAAACCGTGAAGCTGATCCAGTTTGACCACAGAGGAGATTTATTTCTACACATGTGACGGATTTAACCGTTTCACTGCTCTGAGTCTATTTCAGCGGTGGAATGTGATCACCACTGACAGCCAATCAGATCACACAAATCTCCTGCTGTCTTCAGGTTGTAAACGTCACCAAAATACTTTGAGACACAGATTAACTCACATTAAACTGTTAAACTCAACTTTCACTGAAATACTCATATTTTATTCAGTAATGTTAACCTGGTTTATACTTTAAAGGCAACATGTCCAGCTCTATATTTATATTCTGGGGCTCTACTGGAATAAAATCTCCTTATTTATCTTCTACTGGTCCTTTATGCAGCCCCTCAGTTCAGCCTCTGTCTGAAACAGGCCGTTTTAGCTCCTGTCTCTTTAAGGCCCCGCCTCCTGATGAGTCCACTCTGTTCTGATTGGTCAGCTTCAGGAAGCTTCCTCCGGCTCCGGAGGCTACGTAAACAAACTATAGTAGCAGGATTTCACTTCTTTTTCTCCTTCTTTACTCCAAATGTCAACTTCTCAGATCCATCCGTACATGTTGGAGCTGAACAACGCATGGAAACACCTTAGCAACCACCTTAGCAACCACCTTAGCAACCAAAGCTACAGTATGGACGGCTGTTTATGAGCATGTGCGATGAGCCGACATCACCTCGTCAGCAAGGTAGAAAAAAACGTCACAAACGAAGCGTCAGAGCAGGTTGAAGCCCTGACTTTTGACTTGCAGGCAGCATTTCTACGTACGTTCACCTCAATCTTCTGAACTTTGACCTTGTTTAACATCCAACATCTGAACAAGATATAAATAACAGAATATGTCCATTTAAATCTGCTGCCAGCAGACCTGTAAGTCTATTTAAATACTTGTTTAATCAACTTTCTGTTAACATGAAAATACATTATGTGACTTCTGCTGAACTGTGGACATAAGTTGAAATTACAGAAGGAGACGTTCAGTTCATCATCAGACATTTCCACATATTCACCTAAAAAACAAACAGACAAATAAAAACAGATTCAGTCAAACATGAAACACGGACAGAATAAAACAAAGTTCTGCATAAAACCGAAGCTGGACAGGATAAAAACCATGAAAGTTAAAACATCTTATTCTCATAACACAGACAGTTGAACCTGTAGTTGGAGTTTATTCAGTAACGTCAACGTGTTGTGACTTCTGGTTCAGCTCTGTCTTCCTCTCTGCAGCTGACTTCAGACAGTGAATCCTGGTCGGCCTCTTCCTCTTCCTCTGATGAAGATCTACAGGTAACTGATCTGAACCAAACTGTGTCTGTCTGTAAAATATTGATGCTTCTTGTTAAATTTGGTCCCTACAGTCAAAACTAACACTATCATTCATGAGCGAGTAAAAATATACAAATCTGAGTTAATATTAAATTTAGTCAGATTTCTAATTTATCTTCATCATTTCTGTATTGAACTGTCACAGTATCACCAATAAAAAAAACCCACTAACATCTTTGTGTTTCCAGTCGCCTGCTGTGGTGGAAGCCCCGCCCGGTGTGATCATGGAGGTCGCGGACACGAAAACAAACGTCACCTTGAGCTTCGCCATCTTCATCCTCGCTGATGAGAAGGAGGGTAGCGGGGCTGATGGAGGAGGAAGGTAGAGACGATCAGTTCATCTCCTCCTCGTCTTTCTCCTTATTTTGTATTTATTGAATTGTTTTGTGTCCCAGGTCTGACGAAAACAGCGCGAGCAGCGAGAGCAGTGAAGAAATAACAACACAGCACAGCCGACCAATGGGAACGCTTGTCCCAGCTGAGACTGAGCCAATGACTGAAGAGGACACAAAGAAACACCTGTTATCAGAGGAAATGATGAGCGATCAGCCGATGTTTACTGTCTCTGATGATGAAGCTGCAGCCTCCAAAGGGAGCAATATGAAGCAAAAACTGACTCTTTCTGATGACTCTGATGATTTTAACAACATGATGTTAAACGACCAGGGATACGTAGCTACTTTCGATTACTTTGATGACAGAAACAACAGCAGGTCTGAGTTTACTGACAATACAAACAACAAGGAGACCGATGATCCAACGTTTCCTCTTTCTGATGATTTTAATAACAGCACAGAGAGCAGAGAGGTCCACAGTCAGCCAACTGTAACTCTTACTGATTACTCCGATGACAAAAACAACAGCACAGAAAGCAGAGAGTTGAATGATTTTGATTACTCTGATGACAATAACACCAGGTCTGATGAACCAACATCTCGTCTTTCCAATGACTTTAGCAACTCGTCGTCCTCTGAGGTCTTTAATCTGAACCCAAACCTGCAAGGTGTCACGTTGAATCCGGACACTCAGAGTTCAGGAGGCAACCAGCAGGGGGCGTTTGATGTCAATGCTGCTCTGGATCCAGAGTCGCAGGAGGTGACAAGTTCAAGCTCGGAGAAAAGCCAGGACAGGGTAGGTTCAAGCCTTCAGGAGGTGTTTCGTTCCATCCAGGAGATTGTAGATCTGCTTTCAGGCAACAAGGGACCAACGGGGGTGAAGGGTCGCCATCATGAGGTTCTTGGTTTAACTTCCTTCACTGGCAGTCAGATGGATTTTAGTCTCAGCTCTGATGAGAGTAATGAGAGTTCAGAATCTGATCCAAAGAATCAGACCAGTGTTAGTTCAGGTCCTGACAGTGATGAGAGTCTGGAGGCGACCAGCTCCAACACCCAGAAAGGCACTGGTCCAAGAGATTCCACAGGGCCTGTTACTGGTCCCACAGCAAGCTCCGTCTCTGCTGTGATACATCCGGATCCAGACAGTAAAGAGGTTCCAGACACTTCTGCTGGGTCCACTCAAGCAGATAAAAGGGGTATCTTGAACCTGGCCAGTTCAGATCAGGGTGTAGCACCTATGATCTGGAGCATGCTGAAAAATACTGTGTCCCAGCAGAGTACTGGGTCCTTCTCTCAGGTGGGCGTTAGTTTGAACCCCAGCAGCTCTGAGGAGAGTCAGGAATCTGTTGGTACAAAGGAGGTTGTGGGTTCAGGTCCTGTCCCCAAAGGTGGTGGTCCAGAGGTCAGATCCAGCAGCGAGGAGTTCCAGTTGGCTCTTTCGTCTGTTTCCTCTCCCATCACTTCCCCTCAAACACCAACTGTTCCTGAGAGTCTCAGCTCAGAATCAGACGAGTCTGACTCATCTGGACATGGACCTGGATCTCAGGGAGCTGATTCAGGGTTCCAGTCTCGCAGTACAGATCCCACCCTTACCTCCAACTCCAGCTCCATCAGTCAGGAAGAGTCTGAAGAATCTCCAACCATCAAGGTCCCCACAGATGCTAACTCTGATGCTAGCAGAGAAGCTAACCCAATTGTAGACTCCAGCACTAATACTGCTAGCATCGCTGCCAGCTCTGAAGCAAGTGTGGATGCTAATCCTGTTAGCGGTGTAAAAGACGCTGACGCAGATTTAAGTGCTGAAGCTACGATTGATTCTAGCTACGATGTTAGCATTGACACAGACCCCACTGATGCTAGTGTGCATGCTAGCTCTGGTGCTACCACTGATGCTGACACAGACACTGGCAGTGAGTTAAGGACTGAGGAAGATAACAATGTTAGCACAGAAGCTATAAGTGATTCTGTTAGCATAAAACCAGCTGCCACTGCTAAGTACAGCACAAACCCTTCTGACTCCAGAGCTAACACTGATGCTATCGCTGATTTAGAAAAGGAGCAAGCAGGTACAGAGGTTAGCACTGAAGCTAACCCAAATGCTAACAGACTAAGTCCCAACCAGTATGCTCGCAGTGAAGAAAACATGGCCTCTCCTCCTCGCAGAAAGAGACCTTATCGCTTCGGCTTCCTCGGTCCCATCAGTCATTTCTATAGCAACCAACCCGTTGCCAGGGAAACGATAGTAGTGAGACATCATCCAAATGACGAACAGCACCACCAGCAGCAGGTCAGTCGTCAAACTGACAGGAAGCTAACAAGGATTAGCGTAGCAACGGCGGGTAATCTGGCTAAGAGTAGCAGCGAGGAGACCAACCAATGAGGA
>NC_089538.1:26516820-26536820 GCF_963924715.1 Thunnus thynnus
CGGTTGCGGCTCCAGGATCAACAATCCGCCCGGCGACAGGCTCTGATAGGCTCGCCTGAACAGCCGGACCACGCCCCCGTCACCTGACTGCAGCTGCACCCACTTGGTGACACCCAGACACATGATGACGTCATACTGACCCCGGCCGGGCCACGCCTCCCGCTCTGACACGTAGTCGCCCTGTGGGAGGAGCCACAGCGGTGATGTCAGCAGGTAGATGAGTGACGTCAGACTCATCAACAGATATTATTTGTTTGTTTTATATTATAGATTTAAACACATGAAGGACGTCTGCTGGACTGTGTTTTACCGTCTGATACGTGTTTGGTGAGCGCCACCTGAGAGACTCACCTGTATGAAGGTGACGTTGTTGGGGAACCTGCAGGAGGAGGAGGAGGATGAAGATGGAGCAGGGAGGAGGAGAGGAGGAGCAGCGAGAGGACCACGACTCACCCTGAAGGACAGCGGGAAGGAGAGGAGACACACCGCCCGCTGGAACTCCTCCATCACATCTTCATCATCCTCTTTCTTTTTCTCCTCCTCTTCCTCCATCACCTCCTCTTTTTTCTTCTCCTCCTCCATCACCTCCTCTCTCTTCTCCTCCTCCTCCTTCTCATTCTTCTTCTCCTCCTCCTCCTCCTCCTCATCTAACGTCTGTCCTGCCTTCGTCCTTGGTGGAGAGGAGGAGGAGAGGAATGACATTGTTCCTCTCCTCCTCCTCCTCTCCTCCTCCACCAGATCATGTGACAGGAAGTGTCTGACGTTCTGATTAGCAGCATGCACCAATCTCTCATCTAGCTCCACCCCCAGGATGTGGGCGGGGTTAAACCTGCGGGCGACAGCGAGCGTCAGGTGACCAGTGCCGCAGCCCACATCCAGCACCTTCTTGTCTCTGAACCAATCGGCCTCCAGCAGGCGGAGCCTGGGGTCCTCCTCCGCCCCCACGCGGCCCTCCCACCCGTCGCCGTAGGAACCATGGTAGCCATAGTAACGGCTGTGGTTGCCGTACTGGTAGCGGTGTTTATCCTTCTTCTTCTGTGGCGGCTGAGCAGAGCCAGGCTGAGGTCCTCCACACCTGCAGGACGCAGCAGAGTCATGTGACCAGGTGGCCAATCAGATTACAGTGTTTTAATTCTCGTTAGGTGTAACACTCACCTGTTGGCTCTAGCCCCTCCCATCACGGGCGTCTGGAATTTGGTTGACTGAGCTGCGGTTACCGCGGTAACAATGCTTGCCATGGCAGCGTCTGCCGACCTGGTCGAGGTGGTGCGTCGCCGTCTCCTCTGGCGACCGTCTCCCAGGCTACCAGGTTTGTGGGCGTGGCCTGGTGGGGGGTGGGTGTGTCTTCTGGGGAGGATGGGAGGCGGGGCTACATCATCTCGACAAGTGATGGCCGTGTTGAGTTCACAGGGAAGAGGAGACACGGGAACACTGCCCTCTCTGGTCGCCATGGGAACTGCAGACGCATATCACATGTTATTAACATGTTATTAGAGGAACACTGCCCTCCTGGTCGACACAGGAGCAGCAGACACATATCACGTTATTAACATGTTATTAGAGGAACACTGCCCTCCTGGTCGACATGGAAGCAGCAAACACATATCACATGTTATTAACATGTTATCAGAGGAACACTGCCCTCCTGGTCGACATGGGAGCAGCAAACACATATCACATGTTATTAACATGTTATTAGAGGAACACTGCCCTCCTGGTCGACATGGGAGCAGCAAACACATATCACGTTATTAACATGTTATTAGAGGAACACTGCCCTCCTGGTCGACATGGGAGCAGCAAACACATATCACATGTTATTAACATGTTATCAGAGGAACACTGCCCTCCTGGTCGACATGGGAGCAGCAAACACATATCACATGTTATTAATATGTTATTACAGGAACACTGCCCTCCTGGTCGACATGGGAGCAGCAAACACATATCACATGTTATTAACATGTTATTAGAGGAACACTGCCCTCCTGGTCGACATGGGAGCAGCAAACACATATCACGTTATTAATATGTTATTACAGGAACACTGCCCTCCTGGTCGACATGGGAGCAGCAAACACATATCACATGTTATTAACATGTTATTAGAGGAACACTGCCCTCCTGGTCGACATGGGAGCAGCAAACACATATCACATGTTATTAACATGTTATTAGAGGAACACTGCCCTCCTGGTCGACACGGGAGCAGCAAACACATATCACATGTTATTAATATGTTATTAGAGGAACACTGCCCTCCTGGTCGACACGGGAGCAGCAAACACATATCACATGTTATTAATATGTTATTAGAGGAACACTGCCCTCCTGGTCGACGTGGGAGCAGCAGACACATATCACATGTTATTAACATGTTATTAGAGGAACACTGCCCTCCTGGTCGACACGGGAACTGCAGACGGAAGCATAATGACATGTTAACGTGTTATTGACCTCCTCCAGGTGTCTCACCTGTCAGACGAGCGGTGGGGGGGATCACCCGGGCAGGTAACCCCCCACCTCTGTTCCTGTGTCTCCTCCTGGACTTCAGGGGGGACAGCAGGACTCCAGCTCCCTCCCCCTTGGCCCCCCCATCTCCCTTCAGGTTCAGGGGGTCGGTGATGTCACGGGGAACCAGGATCTCTACGGGGTCTCCGCCCCGTGACGGCAGGGGCGAACACTTCGGTGTCTCCTGATTGGTCACCCTGAGGAGGAGAAGGGAGGAGTTTAATGACTGAAGTCCACCTGAGGAAACATACAGGTGTGCTGTGTTTACCATCGTCTCACCTGTTGATGTCTTCGTCCATCAGCGAGTTCAGGTTCAGCGGGTCAAAGATGTTACCGCCCAACAGGAAGTGACTCGGTAGCACGGGCTCTGATTGGCTGTCGCTGTTGGCACGGCGACGGCGCTTGGCTAGTCCCTTGAAGCCGACACCCATGGAGTAGCGCCTCTTTGCGATCCGCTGAGCGGGCACAGCGGCGAGCGGGTTCTGACTGTTGCTGGGCGGCTGTAAGCCATTCTTAGGACGGAGGGGGCGGGTCTTAGCGAGCTGTGGCTGCTCTGATAGGCTGACAGGGGCGGCGGGGAAAGCGGGGCTGACTTTAACACTTTCTTTGTCCAATGACATCTTGATCATCTTCCAGCTGTAGGCGGGTCAGCCAATCAGTGATCTACAGACAGAGAGAGGGGAGGAGTCAGAGTGAATCAGCTGACTGATTGATTATTGGACTAACGGTTGCAGCTCTAAAATAAATACTTAAATACTGTGTTGGCAGCGTGTTTGGTCACATCTGTCACAATAAGACATGAAGTAAAGTGTGACTGAAAGTAGTGGTTTGGTCCCTCTGACTGATATATTATTATATATGACATCATTAGATTATTAATAGTGAAGCATCAGTGTTAGAGCAGCATGTTACTGTTGTAGCTGCTGGAGGTGGAGCTAGTTTACACTACTTTATATACAGTTAGACCATATAACAGCTGGTGTTCTGACTCCACTGCAGCACAACTGAACTGTTTCAGTAATAGTTGCAGTCAAAAAGCCATTTTTCAAAATAAAAGACCAAAATGTTTCTTCTAACCTTTCCTTTTTTTCCCTCTGCTGTACTGAAATCATAACGAACCGTGAACTCTGTGCACCGTTAAACCCTAAATATTTCCCTCTGAAATGTAGTAAAGTAACATCACATGGAAATACTCAAGTAAAGTACAAGTACCTCAAAGTTGTACTTAAGTACAGTACTCGAGT
Organism: Thunnus thynnus; assembly: GCF_963924715.1. Classification (NCBI taxonomy): domain Eukaryota; kingdom Metazoa; phylum Chordata; class Actinopteri; order Scombriformes; family Scombridae; genus Thunnus; species Thunnus thynnus. Next base: position 26,520,576 of record NC_089538.1, read on the forward strand.
AAATGTACTTCAGTTACTCCCCATCACTGATAATAATAATAATAATAATAATAAATACTAAAAGTGCAAATCTTAAAAAAGTACTACAGTATGAGAGCGTGCTGCCATCTTAAAGAACATTTTGATGTTGAGATTCAGTAAGTCAGTATTTTTACTCTGTTTTTATTGAAGTATTTCTACTCTGTATCTCTACTGCTGTAGTTCTGGATGTTTAAACTCTTCAATAAACACCAAAAAGTCAGACTGACACTTGTTAACTAACTCACAAGTTATCAATCAGTAATCAATCAATGTGTGATCGATCATACTCACTGTGTCCGCTTGTTGTCGTCTGAAGACACACTGTACAGGAATAGACCTGTTAATGTGTCCCTAGCTCCGCCCCCGCCGCTGACTCCACCAATCACGGAGCGCCGTCATGAATAATTCAAACCAACCAACAGAGACAAACAGGTAAACAGTTAGCTTCTCCAGCTAGCCGCCTCCAGCTAACATGCAGGAAGTTGTTAGCATGGAGCTAACACACACACATACACACACATACACACACACACACACACACACACCTAAAAAAACAACAACTACCAAAACACCGAAAAACCCGCTCGGTGCGTGAAAACGAGCCCGCGCAGAGCTCTCCGTGCGCGTGCGTGCGTGTGTTAGTGTGTGTGTGCGGGCTGATGAGTCATGACTTCAATAAAACAGCAGACTTTAGCCTCGGCTAGCCGTTAGCTGTTAGCCGTTAGCTGTTAGCCGTTAGCTTTTAGCTGCTAGCTGCTGGTTTCGTGTCCCCGTGTTCTTGCTCAAGCCCGCGCTTTTATATGCCAGCTGCGAGGCCACGCCGACCCACATGAGCGACGACACAGCCCACCTATCGCGTGCTAAGCTCTTCTCCCGCCTTCCCGAGAAGCGACCAATCAGAGGGCCGGTCGTCCCGACAGTGAACGAACCTGCCCGAGGAGAGAGGGGCGCTCCGAGCGGCGCCTGATTGAAAACACAAGCACTGCCGAAAATAAACGGTTCAGCGCCAAAAATTAACGGTTTATAGAGGAATATGTGGCGGTTGCGCGTGATAAAAAACACGAGGCGTGAATCCAAAAAAGAACCAACCTGAGATGTTTTGTTTTCAGCCTCTCGGAGAGCGTGAAGCTGCCTGTCAACCTCTTGAGTTAACGGACATTTCTCCCTGAACTTTGCCTTACAGGTGACACCGTCTGTCAGGCTGCTGCAACATTAACCACAAACTTCAATATTCGATGCTCCAGTTTAAGAAAAAAACACTCAATGTCTGGGTTCATTGTTCAGCCACACCGATTAATCTGTTCAGAGTTAAAGAATAAAGAGAACCTGACAGGCCGCACTGAGGGCGTAATAAGGAGATGTGATTATTGATTTCCTCAGATTGAACTTGGTTTAAACATGAAAAGTTACATTTTTTTACAAAACAAATGATAAAACACTCCACAGCCTGTCTATTATTATTATTATTATTATTATTATTATTATTATTATTATTATTATTATTATTATTATCATTATTATTATTATTATTAACAGTTTCAGGCAGAGTTAAAGAGCATTATCTATTATTCATCATCATCATCAGGGATGTCGTCCTGTTGTTGGTAAAAAAAAAAAAGGAGTTGAGGTGAATTAAACCTGATAAAATCTATAATTTGTGTGTAAAACTGAGAATTTTTATTTCTATATTTCTAACAGCTTCTAGAAAACTGCTCGCTTAAACCTTCAGGTTCTCTTCAAGTTGAAAAACTGACCACAGAGAAGACAAGTACCTGATCGCTTTCATTATTGATTCTCCTCCATTATCTCCTGATTATTTTCTAAATGACTCTATTAATGTATAAAATGTCAGATCGTCAGTTTACTGTCATGTACGACAAAGAAAAACGTTGAATCTTCACATTTTAGAGGCTGAATCCTGAACCAGCAATAGACAATGATTTAAAAACAATAAACAGATACTTGCAAATACATAACGTGACTTAAAATATATTCAAGTCAAATACTGTTGATTTCATATATGATATGATGAGTTTATCTGTTTGACTTTCACTTTGTTTGATCAGGTTTAATCAGGTCAATTTGCTCGTTAAGAGTCGGTTGAAGTTTCATTATTGTTCTACATTTTAATAAGAAAGATGAATGTAAAGAGATGTTTAATACACTGAGTGTTATTTTTGTGATGTATTGATAACTTTATGTAGATTAAAGAGTCAAACTGTGTAAAGTTAACGTCGGTCAGTAAATGTTCTGTTTAATTCTGCACATCAACAGATTTTAAGGATCAAACACAGAAAAACATTTTGTTGTTGCAGTTTAAGCTTCATGTAAATAAAACAGTTTTATGATGATAATAATAAAAATGTCAGAAACTCACTTCCTCCTGAGCAACTTTGATGTTTGTTGATGTGAAACTGAGAAAGTTTTAATGACAGAACAATGAATCCTCCGATAATGCTGCCAGTTTATTAGCCGTTAGCAAAACATCAGCTAACAATTAGCATTCAGCTAAAATATGATCAGTGAAGGAAAAACTACAATAATTTAGTCTCCAGGACGTAGAAATGTTGACAAAAGGTTTGTTTGTCTTTGTTATTTTGCTCTTGATGAGATCATCTGCATCATGTTAATTACAGTCTGTAGATATCTCACCTCAGTAAGTAGCGTCAGACGCTGCTGCAGCTCATCACAGCCCCGCCGATACTGGACCACACCGATATTACGGAGTGAAAAACAGCTGATGATCTAACACTCACATTTTTTTGTGATTCCTTAAATATCAAACACTTGTGACAAGTATATGTAACGGAGGTGATATTTTACAGTAAACTTCACTGTGCTGCCGATATAACTTTAAAAAATAGAAAAATATATCTGTGATACGCTGATAACAGCCGATAATATCAGCTGACTGAGATATTAGTCAGGCTTTCATATATACAGTATATATACTAAATATATTAAAAGGTACATATACGGTATAAATATATATATATATATATATATAATGATTAACACTGACTAATACTGACTTTGGCACCGGAGGTCGGGGGTTCGAATCCTGGTCGGGGCGGGTAACACGTATCCAGTGTAGACCGTTAACAACGGTCCTTAATGCTGCCAGTACCTCTGCTACTATACTACTACTATACTACTACTACTACTACTACTAATAATAATAATAATGTATATTAATATTCTAACTGTTGTTTGAAGTGTTTTTCAATTTATATGAAAGTTAAATAAATAAATATGATACACTTGTGATGCAGTAATATTACTAGTAATCTACCCAAAGTATCTCAAACTGGCTCCACGTTGATGAATTACAACATTAAAATACTCTCACATGTATTTGTTAGTGAGAAAAGCACAATAAGTACTTTTACTTTAATACTTTAAGTATTTAAATTCATTTGACGTGTGATGGAGTATTTTTAGAAAACAGTATTTCTACTTTTACCTCAGTGAGTATTTGACATAGATAAACATATAACATGATGCAGTACTATTACTATGAACTACCACATTAAAATACTGTGTATTTGTCAGTGATGAAACAAACATTATAATACTATAACACGTGTACTTTTACTGTCAAGCTGTTAATACTTGTGTACTTTTACTTCATGCGGGACTTTAACCTGTAATGGAGTATTTTTGCGTTGCTGTACTGGTACTTCTACTGCAGTAAAGTATTCAGAGTACTTAATGCTCAGAGACAGCGGCGGTGGGCGGGGCTGCAGGGGATTAGGACTCCGTTACCCAGCATGCAGCGTGTGTTTGTAAAATCCCCAAAGAGGATTTATGTGGATCAGAGACGACATGCCGCTGAAGAGAGAAGGTGAGACGTTTGTTACAGAGTTTCTTCTTCTCTGTCAGTCCTCCAGGCTCCCTCTTCTTCTTCTTCTTCCTCTTCTTCACTCTGTGTCCTCTCTCTGATATTCTCTGTCTGACCTTTGACCTCTGCCTGTTGTTCTCCTGCTTTCTGCTGGTTTCACCTCTGAGCTGCGTGTTTGCATCATGTGACCTGCTGTAGTACTGATAATACTGATACTGTAGTACTGTACTACTGATAATACTGATACTGCACTACTGATAATACTGATACTGTAGTACTGTACTACTGATAATACTGATACTGTAGTACTATTACTGCTGCTCCTGTACTACTGATAATACTGATACTGTAGTATTGATAATACTGATACTGTAGTACTGATGGTACTGATACTGTAGTACTGTTACTGCTGCTCCTGTACTACTGATAATACTGATACTGTAGTACTATTACTGCTGCTCCTGTACTACTGATAATACTGATACTGTAGAACTATTACTGCTGCTCCTGTAGTACTGATAATACTGATACTGTAGTACTATTACTGCTGCTCCTGTACTACTGATAATACTGATACTGTAGTACTATTACTGCTGCTCCTGTACTACTGATAATACTGATACTGTAGTATTGATAATACTGACACTGTAGTACTGTACTACTGATAACACTGATACTGTAGGACTGATAATACTGATACTGTAGTACTATTACTGCTGCTCGTGTAGTACTGATAATACTGATACTGTAGTACTGTAGTACTGATAATACTGATACTGTAGTACTGTAGTACTGATAATACTGATACTGTAGTACTATTACTGCTGCTGCTGTAGTACTGATAATACTGATACTGTAGTACTATTACTGCTGCTGCTGTAGTACTGATAATACTGACACTGTAGTACTATTACTGCTGCTCGTGTAGTACTGATAATACTGATACTGTAGTACTGTAGTACTGATAATACTGATACTGTAGTACTGATAATACTGATACTGTAGTACTGTAGTACTGATAATACTGATACTGTAGTACTATTACTGCTGCTGCTGTAGTACTGATAATACTGACACTGTAGTACTATTACTGCTGCTCGTGTAGTACTGATAATACTGATACTGTAGTACTGTAGTACTGATAATACTGATACTGTAGTACTGATAATACTGATACTGTAGTACTGTAGTACTGATAATACTGATACTGTAGTACTATTACTGCTGCTGCTGTAGCACTGATAATACTGATACTGTAGTACTGTAGTACTGACAATACTGATACTGTTATAGTTAAACTTTATGATCGTAATAATTATCACAAATTCAAGAAATCTTAGTTTAGTTAAATCACAGCAACTTTTCTGCATGAAACGTCCAAATCAGCAGCTGTTTGTGGTTTGGACCAATCGTGGCGTTTGGTGTGACGGTAACTGACGTCATTCAGGTGGAAGATGGACAAATCTCATCTGCCAACAAACACGATGCCATAGACGAGCAAAACTGTTCCCAAATGTTCCCAAATGTTCCCAAATGTTCCCAAATGAGGTTTGATTCAGTGAGTCAGGAGACATAATCTGCCTCAAACATAAACATCAAACTAGATTTATTTTAATGGTATTATTGATGATGTTATTTGCTGCTGATGTTGAGCTGAAAGTTTATTTAATAAAGGTTATAAATGGAACTCAAGTACAGTATTTTCTTTTTTATAGAACTTTGGTTCTCATGTTCAGAAAATGTTTGCAATGTGATCTGCAGGATGCTTTTTATCCAGGAAGTCATTACATATGACTGCGTAGTTTTGAGAGAAACAAAACAAAACAAAATCAAACATTTTTGGCCTCAATAAAAACTAAGAAAACTCAGTGAAATCCTGGAGAAACTGACTTCTATCTTCTCACTCTTTTAATTTGTTTTAAATTTTGAAATTCAGTGTTGAGATGTTTATATTTGACTTTGAAATGATAAATAAATAGATTTTTACATCATTAAACACTTGACAACTATCAGAGAGTTATATTATATTATATTATATTATATTATATTATATTATATTATATTATATTATATTATATTATATTATATTATATTATATTATTTATTATATTATCTGTTATGCAGTTTTATAAATAAAGCAGCTGTGGAAACTGAAGGTTTAAAACATTTGTGACAGTGAAACACCTAAACTGTCAGCTAACTTTAAATTACACTGAACATGAAGATCTGCACTTATACAGCAGAAAAGGTGTAAATCATTCATTCAGTCATTCATTCATGTATTTTGACTGTAGATAATCAAAAGTTGTAATTATGAGATATTAAGTTGTAATTATGAGATATTAAGTCATAATTATTAGATATCAAGTTGTAATTATGTGATATTAAGTTGTAATTATGTGATATTAAGTTGTAATTATTAGATATCAAGTTGTAATTATGTGATATTAAGTTGTAATTATGTGATATTAGGTTGTAATTATGAGGTATTAAGTTGTAGTTATAAGATATTGAGTTGTAATTATGAGATATTAAGTTGTAATTATGTGATATTAGGTTGTAATTATGAGGTATTAAGTTGTAATTATGAGGTATTAAGTTGTAATTATGAGATATTGAGTTGTAATTATGAGGTATTAAGTTGTAATTATGTGATATTAGGTTGTAATTATGAGGTATTAAGTTGTAATTATGAGGTATTAAGTTGTAATTATGAGGTATTAAGTTGTAATTATGAGATATTAGGTTGTAATTATGAGGTATTAAGTTGTAATTATGTGATATTAGGTTGTAATTATGAGGTATTAAGTTGTAATTATGAGGTATTAAGTTGTAATTATGAGATATTAGGTTGTAATTATGAGGTATTAAGTTGTAATTATGTGATATTAGGTTGTAATTATGAGGTATTAAGTTGTAATTATGAGGTATTAAGTTGTAATTATGTGATCTTAAGTTGTAATCATGAGATATTGAGTTAAAATTATGAGATATTAAGTTGTAAATATGAGATTCTAAGTTGTAATTATGAGATATTAAGTTGTAATTATGAGGTATTAAGTTGTAATTATGAGGTATTAAGTTGTAATTATGAGGTATTAAGTTGTAATTATGTGGTAATTATGAGATATTAAGTTGTAATTATGAGATCTTTTCTCGTTATTATAAGGTTCTAATAAGTCATAATTGTCTTCTGGTTTTCATACAGCAGGTATTTTTCCAGTTGCAGCTCTTGTTTAAATTCTACATAAAGACACATTGTCACACCTTACCTGCAGTTACCATCTCAGCACCTCAAACCAGATTACTGCGGGATGTTATTGTAACTTCAGTCATTTTAGGTGTAGTTTTATTATATATTTATATTTATCCAAACCCTCTTAGCGTACATACAACATAACTGCTGTAACTAACTTGTCAGCAGATGTAGTTTGATATTCCAGGTACATTTTCTACATTAACAGAGGAGGATAAACATCATGCAACTTTACTGTTTTTCCTCATTCTGAATTCACATTTCAGACATTCAGTCGATCTCCTGGATGTTACTGAGACTCAGGATTCTCCTGCAGGTTTATATCAGAGCTGCAACCATTAGTTCATTAATCCATCAGTCCATCACCAGAAAATTAATCTGCAACTATTTTGATAAATAGATTAATCGTCAACATTTTTCAATGTTTGATGGTTCCAGTTTTTTCTTTTCATATGTGACAGTTGAGTGTTAGTCAGACAAAACAAGACTGAATGACCTCTGAAGCATCGTGAAAGCCGCGTTTCACTTTTTTAAAACATTTCATCGTGTAAACAAATCAACTAATGAAGAAAATAAACGACAGGTTCAATGAAAATAATCATTAGTTGCAGCTCTAGTTTGTATTCTGATCACCAGTTCACATTATTTACACTTCAGACACGTTACAGGTGTATTACAGGTGTGTTTCAGGTGTGTTTCAGCTGTGTAACAGGTGTGTTACAGGTGTGTTACAGGTGTGTTTCAGGTGTGTTTCAGGTGTTTCGGGTGTGTAACAGGTGTGTTACAGGTGTGTTTCAGGTGTGTTTCAGGTGTTTCGGGTGTGTAACAGGTGTGTTACAGGTGTGTTTCAGGTGTGTTTCAGGTGTTTCGGGTGTGTAACAGGTGTGTAACAGGTGTGTTACAGGTGTGTTTCAGCTGTGTTTCAGGTGTTTCGGGTGTGTAACAGGTGTGTTACAGGTGTGTTACAGGTGTGTTTCAGGTGTGTTTCAGGTGTTTCAGCTGTGTTTCAGGTGTGTTAGAGAGGGGTTACAGGTGTGTTACAGGTGTATTTCAGGTGTATTACAGGTGTTTCAGGTGTGTTTCAGGTGTATTACAGGTGTGTTTCAGGTGTGTTTCAGGTGTATTAAACTCATTTTAAATGTCTGTTCAGCAGCTATAAAGTCATTTTAATCATTGTTTTTATACAAGAACATTTTTAGATATTTTTGATGATAAGTTCCTCCTGCAGTAAACGGCTGCAGCCTTCGTCTTGTTTAAAAACATGTCAGGTGACATTAAAATCAGTTATTTCTATTGATTAGTGCAACACAGAGATTCCTGTTACAGTTTAACACTGAACCCAATAAAGCGTTTAAGATGATCACACACGACGTGTTTCAGATCAGCTGTATGCTGAATGCTGCTGCCGTTAATCCGTTAACGTGAGCCTGAATCCTGTTTCCTCAGATACGGAGCGAGCCCTGCAGGTGATGGAGGCCTGTCAGGCCGGAGCTACTGAAGGGGTCAAAGGTCGCGCTGAGAGACTGCTGAACATCTTCCAGAGTGACCTGTTCCAGGCGCTGCTGGGTAACACACACACACACACACACACACACACACACATCTGATCAATATTCATGTCACATAAAGTTCACGCAGATCAGCAGGTGATCAGTTATAATCAATGAACCAATCAGCGATCGATCAGTGAGTAACAAAGAGTTAATAAACATGTGTGAAACGTCTCTGAGCTCTGGACGGACGTCTGTCAACTCTGCCTGTTAATCTGGTCTTAATGATGTCATCAGTGTGACATCACAGTTCCTGGATTGGACGGGACATGTATGGATTAACCCGTGTGTGTGTGTGTGTGTGTGTGTGTGTGTGTGTGTGTGTGTGTGTGTGTGTGTGTGTGTGTGTTTGCAGACATACAGGAGTTCTACGAGCTGACGGTGTGTGAGAACCAGACGACGAGCCGGCCGCACACACCTGGACAGGTACGCTCACACACACACACTTCAGTTCCTCAGGTAAAGCAGAGAGCTTCCTGCTGCAGATGTTCTCGTGTCACGGAGACGTCTGACGGCTGAAAGACGACGGCTGAGCTGATGTGAAAAGTTGTTCTGGATCTGAACCGGAGTTCAGCTGTTGAGTATCGAAGGTTTAAATAGTTAATATCCATCAAACTGCAGTTGGGTTGTTTTGACTGAGTAAAAATAACTGAATGCATCTCATTAAACACTCCAGAATATATGAATCTGTTCATGTATATTTCATGTCTAAAGTTTTCCTGCTGGACACCAGATGTCTCCTACTTCACTGTAAAGTTCCCACATCACACTGTGTCAGTTTAATACTGGACCACGATTGGCTCCAAACTGGCTGTGATGTCACAAATCCTGCTTGTAGGCCCCGCCCCTTAAAAAACTGGATTTTTAATGAGCTCAGAAAAACTTTCCTCCTTCATCAAATGAAGATGAAACAAACTCTGCACAGTGAAGAGAACAACAATCAGCTGATGTTACATCTACACTAATACGTTCTCGTTTTGAAACGCCCGTGTTCACTTCCTGGTTGGGTCTCCTCAGCCATGGCTCATGTGTTACTTTCAGTAACAGTTCAACCTCGTCGTCGGACCAATCAGAGATCTCTTTTCACCATCGCTGTTCTTCTTCTGTAGTATTATCTGCAACCAACCGCAGACACTCTGCTTCCTGTTTACACCGGCACGCACATGCCCAGTGTACATGAATGGTCATGTGATACGTGTTTTCAGGCGTGTTAGTATGGACGGAGGTTATTTCCTGAAATGGTGCTAAAACACTCGTGTGGATGGAGTTTTCATTTTAAAACGCCGTTTTAACATTCTTTAACATAAAACAAGTCATTAACGGGCGATATTACACATTTACAAGATCAAACCTCTGAGAATCCAGACCTCTTCAGATTCCACTGCTGTGCAGCTATCTGACAGCACGTAAAACAGTTTGAAGAAGGTTTAACTCGCATCCATCTCTTTCACTCTGTATCATAATAAAACACTTTAAACTGTTAAAATGAGTTAAAATGACTAGATGGTCATGAGCCATTCTGCATAACGAGCACCCAGAAAACACTGAGACGTTGTTCACGGGTCACACATTCATTTTGCATAGATCAAGTTCAGAGTCAAGCCATAAGAAGAAGAAGAAGTACCATCATTACATGTTAAGATTAGATTATTAGACTCAGTTTTAAGTCTCTGTCTTGTACCAAAGACCATAATGTAAGATTTTGTGCTACTGAGCAGCAGATTATTAGATAAGAACCAGTTTTATAAAGTATTAAAGCTGATTGAAGGGCAGTCTGGAGGTTTAGAAGTATAAATGACGGTATCATCTGCATATCGCGGAGCAGAGGAGTTTGAACAGATTAAAGGAGGCTCATTAATAAAAATAGAGAAAAGAAGTGGACCCAGAGTCGGACCCTGGGGTACACCTCTTTGCTGAACAAGTCAATCAGACTTACTCAATTCTATGAAAGCTGTGCCTACATTAGCTGGCCGTCAGCTGGACTTCCTCTCCAGCAATGTCCGTATATGTTTTTAGCTCATCAGTGTTCATCACTGTTTAGCTTCTCTGCTGATGTTTCTGTACACAGTCTGCAGCTTTTTACATCCTGTATGTTCAGATGAACAACTCAATATGTTCTCCTTTCTTAAATGGTCCAACTGACATTCTGTTATACACCTTAACAATGTGTCACTAAGATAATGCCTAAAAAAATCATATATAACCAAACACACAGCAAACACATGAAGTATCTTATTGATACAAGACATGAATCATTTTTACAGAAACACACTGAGACAATGTTGATGTGCAACAGTATTTAATAGATAAATAAAACATAGGAGTCGACATGTTATTTTGCTGTTAATATTCATTGTGTTTTATTCTTAGTTGTGTCACCTTGTAAAGTCAGTTTAGATACGAGCTACAAACTGATCATCGGTTACATTTCTGAGATATAACTGCAGACGATGGTTTACAGTCCATGTGATGAATTAATGATATAAATGATATAAAGAGCTGCACGTAATGACAGATGTTCTGCTGTTGGAGAACCTCACTGGTGCAACACTATGCACTATGAAACTGCACTTCTTCTTCTTCTTCTTCTTCTTCTTTCCCGTTAGTTGCATTGACTGGTGGAGCAGGCAGCATGTTGATATGAAAACAGCAGGTTCAGCGTGTCTTCATCCATTCATGGCTCATTGTGGGAGTAGAAATGAGGCTTGTGCACGTGCACCTTAGCCCCTCAGTGACTGAGATTTATAAAACAGAACCGCACATACGCACGGCTTTATACATCCGACGAAAGAACGCGTCTGCATGTTTCTGGTTTTGTGCGAACACACAGTTTTCGTCATGAATCTGAACCCTGACGTTCATTACAGGGAGAAACTCACACTTATATCTGTATTAGAAACTTGTGCACACGTCTGCGAAAAAAGCTATTTGACTTGAGTTTCATGATAAGACAAAGCAATAAAAAAAAGCAATAAAGTAAAATATGATTGTCAGAAATTCCACATTAACAAATGTATAGTAATAATAATATAATGAGTGGTAGTGGAGGTGAAGTGTTAAATAAGGACCAGGAGACACATCAATGTCTGATAGTCAGATGTCAGATTTCAAGGTTGTTATCGTCATCCCAACACGTTGTACATGCAAAGAAACCAAATTAACATCATGCGTGTCCTGGTTCAATAAGATATGAAGACAAAGAACAAACTATGGGAATAAAACACTGAAAGTATCACATAATAACAACAATAAATACTATAAATAATTTTGAAAGTACTAAAGTATGAGAGCGCGCCGACGTCTTAAAGAACGTTTTAATGCTGAAACTTTTGCAATACGTCCTCCGACCCTGTCTGTCTCTCTCTAATCCACATGGCAACACCCATCACTGTTACTTAGCAACAGCTGCAGCAGCATTACCGGGGCAACAGCTGCATAACACCATGGCAACAAGAGCCCAACCCCCACCCCCTCCTCCTCTTTTTATCATCAACCAGTGAGTGACTCAAGGAGGTGTCCACCCCCCCCACCCCTCCCCCCCCCCATAAACACACACACACACACACACACACACACACACACACACCAGCCTTCTTCTTCTTCTTCTTCTTCTTCTTCTTCTTTTTCCGTCTCTCTCGCTCGCCCCCCTCTCGCTCGCCGCTGACAGACGGAGTACAGACGAGGCGAGAGAGAGAGAGAGCGAGGGGAGGACGGACAGACGGACGAGGGGGGGGGAGGGCAACAGATCGAGCATGAGTGCGTGAGCGTTTGTGTGTGTGTGTGTGTGTGTGTGTGCGTGGAAATGTGTGAGTGTGTGTGAGTGAGTGTGTGTGTGTGTGTGTGTGTGTGGATATGGACTGCCTCTGCATTGTCACCACCAAGGTAAGAGCAGACCGCCCGCATGCAATGCATCCTCCAAAAACACACACACACACACACACACACATGCAAACACCGGCTTTCATGGTTTATGAGGACGCACACATGTTTTATGAGGACACGCATGTGTCCTCATAAAACATGTGTGCGTCCTCATAAACCATGAAACCTGGTTTTTCCATTTCATGTGTGTGTGTGTGTTTGCTGCTTCCATTTTCATTCACAACCGTCTCTCTCTCTCTTTTTTCCTTCACGTGTACATGTGTGTGTGTGTGTGCGTGTGTGTGTGTGTGTGTGTGTGGTTAGCATGCACACATTAATATGCATGTTAGCTCAGGCTAGCTGTTATAGCAAGGGCCGTCAATTAACCACACACATGTGTAAAACAAACATGCAGGTTTGCCAACACATGTCACATGACACAGACAGTCGTTATTTTTTTTTTTATTTATTCAGTGTTCAGAAATGGTAAAAAAAAAAAAAAAAGGACATGTTTGATGTGTAATAATGTGACACATGTTTAAGTGCAACAGGTTGCGTCGTGTCCTCCAGCAGGGGGTGTGAGAGACTAAAGTGCACTGTCACTGTGTTCGGTTGCGTTTGTCACTAAAGTAGTGAGTTAACGTTGTTTGTTAAAGTAGAATAGACGTGTGCGCTGAATTCAGCAGAGCTAATACAACAATCGTGGATAAGTTAAGACTGTTTGCGACTTTTGATTTAAACATGTTGGTCCAAAGGAGCCCAGAACTCTCAGAAGATGACATTTTATTAATCTTTTTAACGCAAATTATCTTCTTTGCCCAAATTATTATGTGGGTTGAAAAGTAAATATCCTATTTTAAATTTGATTTACAGGTGTTTTAGCTCTGGTTTGGTCCTGTATTTACTGGTGTTTTAGCTCTGGTTTGGTCCATTATTTACTGGTGTTTTAGCTCTGGTTTGGTCCATTATTTACTGGTGTTTTAGCCTTGGTTTGGTCCATTATTTACTGGTGTTTTAGCCTTGGTTTGGTCCATTATTTACTGGTGTTTTAGCTCTGGTTTGGTCCATTATTTACTGGTGTTTTAGCCTTGGTTTGGTCCATTATTTACTGGTGTTTTAGCTCTGGTTTGGTTCATTATTTACTGGTGTTTTAGCCCTGGTTTGGTCCATTATTTACTGGTGTTTTAGCCCTGGTTTGGTCCATTATTTACTGGTGTTTTAGCTCTGGTTTGGTCCATTATTTACTGGTGTTTTAGCTCTGGTTTGGTCCATTATTTACTGGTGTTTTAGCCCTGGTTTGGTTCTATATTTACTGGTGTTTTAGCCTTGGTTTGGTCCATTATTTACTGGTGTTTTAGCCTTGGTTTGGTCCATTATTTACTGGTGTTTTAGCTCTGGTTTGATCCATTATTTACTGGTGTTTTAGCTCTGGTTTGGTTCTATATTTACTGGTGTTTTAGCTCTGGTTTGGTTCATTATTTACTGGTGTTTTAGCCCTGGTTTGGTCCATTATTTACTGGTGTTTTAGCTCTGGTTTGGTCCATTATTTACTGGTGTTTTAGCTCTGGTTTGGTCCATTATTCATTGGTGTTTTAGCTCTGGTTTGGTCCATTATTTACTGGTGTTTTAGCTTTGGTTTGGTCCATTATTCACTGGTGTTTTAGCCTTGGTTTGGTCCATTATTTACTGGTGTTTTAGCTCTGGTTTGGTCCATTATTTACTGGTGTTTTAGCTTTGGTTTGGTCCATTATTCACTGGTGTTTTAGCCTTGGTTTGGTCCTATATTTACTGGTGTTTTAGCTCTGGTTTGGTCCATTATTTACTGGTGTTTTAGCCCTGGTTTGGTCCATTATTTACTGGTGTTTTAGCTCTGGTTTGGTCCATTATTTACTGGTGTTTTAGCCCTGGTTTGGTTCTATATTTACTGGTGTTTTAGCTCTGGTTTGGTCCATTATTTACTGGTGTTTTAGCCCTGGTTTGGTTCTATATTTACTGGTGTTTTAGCTCTGGTTTGGTCCATTATTTACTGGTGTTTTAGCCCTGGTTTGGTTCTATATTTACTGGTGTTTTAGCTCTGGTTTGGTCCATTATTTACTGGTGTTTTAGCCTTGGTTTGGTTCTATATTTACTGGTGTTTTAGCTCTGGTTTGGTCCTATATTTACTGGTGTTTTAGCCCTGGTTTGGTCCATTATTTACTGGTGTTTTAGCCCTGGTTTGGTCCATTATTTACTGGTGTTTTAGCTCTGGTTTGGTCCATTATTTACTGGTGTTTTAGCTCTGGTTTGGTCCATTATTTACTGGTGTTTTAGCCCTGGTTTGGTTCTATATTTACTGGTGTTTTAGCCTTGGTTTGGTCCATTATTTACTGGTGTTTTAGCCTTGGTTTGGTCCATTATTTACTGGTGTTTTAGCTCTGGTTTGATCCATTATTTACTGGTGTTTTAGCTCTGGTTTGGTCCATTATTTACTGGTGTTTTAGCTCTGGTTTGATCCATTATTTACTGGTGTTTTAGCTCTGGTTTGGTTCTATATTTACTGGTGTTTTAGCCTTGGTTTGGTCCATTATTTACTGGTGTTTTAGCTCTGGTTTGGTCCATTATTCACTGGTGTTTTAGCCTTGGTTTGGTCCATTATTTACTGGTGTTTTAGCTCTGGTTTGGTTCTATATTTACTGGTGTTTTAGCTCTGGTTTGGTCCATTATTTACTGGTGTTTTAGCCTTGGTTTGGTCCTATATTTACTGGTGTTTTAGCTCTGGTTTGGTTCTATATTTACTGGTGTTTTAGCTCTGGTTTGGTCCATTATTTACTGGTGTTTTAGCTCTGGTTTGGTCCATTATTTACTGGTGTTTTAGCTCTGGTTTGGTCCATTATTTACTGGTGTTTTAGCCTTGGTTTGGTCCATTATTTACTGGTGTTTTAGCCCTGGTTTGGTTCTATATTTACTGGTGTTTTAGCCCTGGTTTGATTCTATATTTACTGGTGTTTTAGCTCTGGTTTGGTCCATTATTTACTGGTGTTTTAGCTCTGGTTTGGTCCATTATTTACTGGTGTTTTAGCTCTGGTTTGGTTCTATATTTACTGGTGTTTTAGCTCTGGTTTGGTCCATTATTTACTGGTGTTTTAGCTCTGGTTTGGTCCATTATTTACTGGTGTTTTAGCTCTGGTTTGGTCCATTATTTACTGGTGTTTTAGCCTTGGTTTGGTTCTATATTTACTGGTGTTTTAGCTCTGGTTTGGTTCTATATTTACTGGTGTTTTAGCCTTGGTTTGGTCCATTATTTACTGGTGTTTTAGCTCTGGTTTGGTTCTATATTTACTGGTGTTTTAGCCCTGGTTTGGTTCTATATTTACTGGTGTTTTAGCCCTGGTTTGGTTCTATATTTACTGGTGTTTTAGCCTTGGTTTGGTCCATTATTTACTGGTGTTTTAGCCCTGGTTTGGATCTATATTTACTGGTGTTTTAGCCTTGGTTTGGTTCTATATTTACTGGTGTTTTAGCTCTGGTTTGGTTCTATATTTACTGGTGTTTTAGCCCTGGTTTGGTCCATTATTTACTGGTGTTTTAGCCCTGGTTTGGATCTATATTTACTGGTGTTTTAGCCTTGGTTTGGTTCTATATTTACTGGTGTTTTAGCTCTGGTTTGGTCCATTATTTACTGGTGTTTTAGCCCTGGTTTGGTTCTATATTTACTGGTGTTTTAGCTCTGGTTTGGT
>NC_089538.1:26543576-26546076 GCF_963924715.1 Thunnus thynnus
CTGGTGTTTTAGCCTTGGTTTGGTCCATTATTTACTGGTGTTTTAGCTCTGGTTTGGTCCATTATTTACTGGTGTTTTTAGCCTTGGTTTGGTCCATTATTTACTGGTGTTTTAGCCCTGGTTTGGTCCATTATTTACTGGTGTTTTAGCTCTGGTTTGGTCCATTATTTACTGGTGTTTTAGCTCTGGTTTGGTCCATTATTTACTGGTGTTTTAGCTCTGGTTTGGTCCATTATTTACTGGTGTTTTAGCCCTGGTTTGGTCAATATTTACTGGTGTTTTAGCTCTGGTTTGGTCCATTATTTACTGGTGTTTTAGCTCTGGTTTGGTCCATTATTTACTGGTGTTTTAGCTCTGGTTTGGTCCATTATTTACTGGTGTTTTAGCTCTGGTTTGGTCCATTATTTACTGGTGTTTTAGCTCTGGTTTGGTCCATTATTTACTGGTGTTTTAGCCCTGGTTTGGTCCATTATTTACTGGTGTTTTAGCCTTGGTTTGGTCCATTATTTACTGGTGTTTTAGCTCTGGTTTGGTCCATTATTTACTGGTGTTTTAGCCCTGGTTTGGTTCTATATTTACTGGTGTTTTAGCCTTGGTTTGGTCCATTATTTACTGGTGTTTTAGCTCTGGTTTGGTCCATTATTTACTGGTGTTTTAGCCTTGGTTTGGTCCATTATTTACTGGTGTTTTAGCCCTGGTTTGGTCCATTATTTACTGGTGTTTTAGCCTTGGTTTGGTCCATTATTTACTGGTGTTTTAGCTCTGGTTTGGTTCTATATTTACTGGTGTTTTAGCCCTGGTTTGGTCCATCATTTACTGGTGTTTTAGCCCTGGTTTGGTCCATTATTTACTGGTGTTTTAGCCCTGGTTTGGTCCATTATTTACTGGTGTTTTAGCTCTGGTTTGGTCCTATATTTACTGGTGTTTTAGCTCTGGTTTGGTTCTATATTTACTGGTGTTTTAGCCTTGGTTTGGTCCATTATTTACTGGTGTTTTAGCTCTGGTTTGGTCCATTATTTACTGGTGTTTTAGCTCTGGTTTGGTCCTATATTTACTGGTGTTTTAGCCCTGGTTTGGTTCTATATTTACTGGTGTTTTAGCCTTGGTTTGGTCCATTATTTACTGGTGTTTTAGCCTTGGTTTGGTCCATTATTTACTGGTGTTTTAGCTCTGGTTTGATCCATTATTTACTGGTGTTTTAGCTCTGGTTTGGTCCATTATTTACTGGTGTTTTAGCCCTGGTTTGGTCCATTATTTACTGGTGTTTTAGCTTTGGTTTGGTCCATTATTTACTGGTGTTTTAGCCTTGGTTTGGTCCATTATTTACTGGTGTTTTAGCTTTGGTTTGGTCCATTATTTACTGGTGTTTTAGCTCTGGTTTGGTCCATTATTTACTGGTGTTTTAGCCCTGGTTTGGTCCATTATTTACTGGTGTTTTAGCCCTGGTTTGGTCCATTATTTACTGGTGTTTTAGCTCTGGTTTGGTCCATTATTTACTGGTGTTTTAGCCCTGGTTTGGTTCTATATTTACTGGTGTTTTAGCTCTGGTTTGGTCCATTATTTACTGGTGTTTTAGCTCTGGTTTGGTCCTATATTTACTGGTGTTTTAGCTCTGGTTTGGTCCATTATTTACTGGTGTTTTAGCCCCGGTTTGGTCCATTATTTACTGGTGTTTTAGCCCTGGTTTGGTCCATTATTTACTGGTGTTTTAGCCCCGGTTTGGTCCATTATTTACTGGTGTTTTAGCCCCGGTTTGGTCCATTATTTACTGGTGTTTTAGCCCTGGTTTGGTCCATTATTTACTGGTGTTTTAGCTCTGGTTTGGTCCATTATTTACTGGTGTTTTAGCTCTGATTTGGTCCTGTATTTACTGGTGTTTTAGCTCTGCTTTGGTCCTATATTTACTGGTGTTTTAGCCTTGGTTTGGTCCATTATTTACTGGTGTTTTAGCCTTGGTTTGGTCCATTATTTACTGGTGTTTTAGCTCTGGTTTGGTCCATTATTTACTGGTGTTTTAGCCCTGGTTTGGTCCATTATTTACTGGTGTTTTAGCCCCGGTTTGGTCCATTATTTACTGGTGTTTTAGCTCTGGTTTGGTCCTATATTTACTGGTGTTTTAGCCTTGGTTTGGTCCATTATTTACTGGTGTTTTAGCTCTGGTTTGGTCCTATATTTACTGGTGTTTTAGCCTTGGTTTGGTCCATTATTTACTGGTGTTTTAGCTCTGGTTTGGTCCATTATTTACTGGTGTTTTAGCTCTGGTTTGGTCCATTATTTACTGGTGTTTTAGCCCTGGTTTGGTCCTATATTTACTGGTGTTTTAGCTCTGGTTTGGTCCATTATTTACTGGTGTTTTAGCTCTGGTTTGGTCCATTATTTACTGGTGTTTTAGCTCTGGTTTGGTTCTATATTTACTGGTGTTTTAGCTCTGGTTTGGTTCTATATTTACTGGTGTTTTAGCTCTGGTTTGGTCCATTATTTACTGGTGTTTTAGCCCTGG
>NC_089538.1:26553576-26571076 GCF_963924715.1 Thunnus thynnus
AGCTGAGAGAGCGAGCGGAGGAGGAACGAGGGATGACAGAGGGCGAGTGATAAACAGCCTCTCTCTCTTTTTCCTTTTTATCGGAGGACTCATTTACTCTCTCTCTCTCTGTGTCTCTCTCTCTCTCTCTCTCTCGCTGGCTCGCTCGTCTCATTCGTCGTCTCTCTCTGTTGGTTTGGCGAAGAGGCTCCTTCCTCTTCTTCTCCTCCTCCTCCTCCTCCTGTGCTCTCTCTCTCCGGATGATCGAGGCTCGGCTGACTGATGTGCTGAGCTGTCAGTCATGTCTGAGACTCTCTGCTTCGTCTACGGGAGGAGAGACTGAACGAGCTTAACGAGTTTCTACCGACTGCTCTGCCTCCGTGTGTGTTTGACTGTTAATTATTCAGTCGGTCTTTATGTAAGCGGCAGAGAGAGAGAGAGAGAGAGACGGGCAGAGAGACAGACAGGCAGGGAGGGATGTTTGTGTCGGTGTGGTACGCCAAGAAGATGGGACGAAGATTCATCAACAACGTGAGGAGAGCGAAGAGACACAGGCAGAGGATGATGGTAGGACGCTGCTTTCATGCTTTCTCAGGCTCTTCTTAGCGTGTGATTGGCTGCGGAGCGGAGGGGGGGAGGGGGGAGGGGCTGTGGTTTAACCAATCAGCTTGTGCCGAGGACAACGTGTCGTTAACCTGCCTCTGTGAGGGGGCGGGGCCAAAGCCGCGATGAGTTCACGTCTCGGGAAGGTTTCCCGCGTTTACGACTCGTGGCGTCCATCAACCATAATCACAACTTTCACACTGACGTTAGCGATAATTAGCTTCGCGGCTGTTAGCTTCAGCTGCCGTCGCTAACTTCACTCTTATCTTTGACTGTACAGCGTTAGCTTAGCATAAACACTAACATGCTACGTAGCTACGTAGCTAAAACAGTACCTGAGATCTTTTAGTATGTATGAAACCAACAGTGCGTGAAGTGCGCACTATTTCCAGGGAAATATTACAGTATTTAATCACTGGACACTATGGCGGCATAAATATCCCACAATGCAATGCAGTAGTGATGTTCACAACAACAACATAACAGACAACGGCGGACAGCGACCAGGGCAGGTCCGGCGTAACGTCAATAACGCTTCAGTTCAACTAAGGTTTCACTTTGCTACAGGTGACATATTTTATAAATTAGTTCAGACTTTATGGTTACCATGGTTACGCATCTCCAACCGGCGAGGAGGCTCTCAGGAAGTGACGTAATAGTTACGGATCAGTGTACCGTTCACGCCTGACGCGTGTTAATATAAAATAAGATGCTGCTATGAAATGCCGACGTCTTTGTGTTAACGGCTGCATTAGTCGGATGTAAGAGGAGGAAACTGAAACTACGAGAGTCTGTTTCCACAGTAAATCATCTGTTGACTGTTTGGTGGTTATTCATTTGTGCTGTAAGATGTGAAATAATCAGAATATGACGATTTATTTCTCTCAGTTCAGAGGCTTTATTCTCACCGCCGCTCGCTCTCCTTGCTCGACCACCGCCGCGCACTCTCTCTCTTTTTTGTGGTCGCTGGGTTTTCACTTGATGCTCCGATAATCGAAACAAGGTCGGAGTCGCGGTATCAAGACAGTTTGATCATTAAAAACAGCAGCTGGACTTAAAAACGCGCCAGACGCTTTCAGTGCGTAAACTTTTGTTAGCAACCACATCGACTTCAGTTAGCTTCAGGACTGTTAGCTTCAGTTAGCTTCAGGACTGTTAGCTTCAGTTAGCTTCAGGACTGTTAGCTTCATCTTCTTCACTTTCATCTTTGACGGTAGTTAACACAGTTATCTGTGTCATGTGGGTTTCACCACTAATCCGTCTCTTTGGGAGACTGGCGGCGTCCTGAGTGAACGTGAGCGCAGATTATTACAAGCCGGATATTTCTGCACATTCTGACACTAAAATGGCTTTTTTCAGGAGGAAGTGAACTTTGTTGGAGACCTTCCTCTGTCTCAGGAACGCTCTCTCATTTATGTTTATCATTTTGTTGTCATGAACTTCTGTTTACCGCTTCTCTCTCATTGGGGGGGGGGTTGCTAAATGCTAACTGTCCAGGCTCTAATGCTAACATTAGCTCAGCCGTGTATCCGCCTGCTTCCTGCTTCATATAATCAACATAATGCACTTTAAATAAAGATGAAACACACCAAGGTTGATCATGCACCTTGTTTTAAAGAAGTAAACTCCGTCGGATGCTGTGGTTGTATCCTGGCCGGCAGGTTGAGTTTGTAGGGCTGAAGAGGCAAAGCTAGCCCTTTAGCATCATGGATGTATGAAGAGAACTGGATACAGCATCAGAAGCAGGGCCCCGTTCATTCCTATGAAAGCTGCTCAGTGCTTCTTCTGCATCTGTGTGGCCCATAAAGCAGCTCAATCATGTGGCTCTTCTAGACTTTTCAAAATGTGATCGAATGGATCAATTTATGATATGGAAACCAGTCATTTTGCGGGTTGTGATGCTGATTTACAGACGTCTCTTTCATAATGTAAGTCTGTGGGGAAACGTCTTTTTGGGCCAGTGTGCATCACGTGACCTTGTAATTACACAGTTTGGCCGCTGTGTCAAATTTGCTTCAAAGCCTGGCGCTCTTCCTGTATCCAGTTCTCTTCATAGACTCGTGGTTACGATGGGTCGTGTCTAGATGGGGTTCGGGGACGAGGGGGGAGAGGCGACAGGAAGTTTATACCATTTCACACCACTGGCGCCGCTTGTAATGCATCATCTGTTGTTATAGAGCATCTTTGATAAAAGCCAAAGACTCTTACCTTTGAATTTTAGTTAGCTACCAGACTGTTAGCTTCAACTGCAGTTATCCCAGTAACTCCAGTCTGAAAACCTGCTGGGATGTTCTGGGAGATGTTTGGGGGCTGCTGGGTCTAATGTCTCTGCAGCATCTTTGATATATGATTTAATTCCTTCTGGAAGATAAATGTTGGTCTCACAGCTAAATTACAGACTGAATATCATTTACTGCGTCTTCCTGTCAGTAAGGTTTTGTTTTCTTGACACTCTTCTTTAGTTAGCTACATGACTGTTAGCTTAAACTTCAGTTAGTAACCAGACTTTGATTAGCTACATGTATTGAATATATCATGACTTTTACCTTCGTTAGCCTCTAAACTGTTAGCTTCTAGTAGCAACTATAGAAATGTATCTTTGATTTTTAAATACAAGTTAGCTTCTTGACTTTTATTGTTGGCTAACCATGTTGGCTTTGGGACTCTTAGATTCAACTTTACTTAGCAACTAGACCTTACATTCGGATAAAGTAGCCTAAAAGATAAAAGCTAAAGACTCCTACCTTTGAATTTAGTCAGCTACTAGACTGTTAGCTTCAAGTAAAGTTAGCAAGTACCTGATATATGTATATATATATATTTTTTACTTTAATTAGCCTCTAATTGTTAGCTTAAGCTCAGTGTAGCTGCTATAAATCTTTCGTTTTGACATTAATTAGCCACAATTGAGCTTCTTGACTTGTTTTGTTGGCTGACCATGTTGGCTTCTCGACTGTTAGCTTCAACTTTAGTTATAAACAGACTCTTAGTTTTGACCCCAGTTAGCTAACTACAGGACGAGCTAGTTTTACACATAAAAACCAGTAAATGTTACTGTTTATTCCTGATTAGTACAAAGCAGAAGCTGAAAGTTCTCTTCTGTCTGTACATCAGTGAAGTGTTTTATATAGCTAAGAGTAAACAGGAACCATGTTAAAGGGTTCCCAGTGTTCCCAGTTAAAGCAGCAGTCAGGTGTCTGTAATCATTCCTCCTGTTCATACTGGATATTAAAAGATCCTTCAAATGTGCTTTCAATGGAAGTGATGGAGGATAAAATCCACAGTGTGTCCACACAGTCATTTAAAAGTCTGTGTGAAGCTTCTATTCAGCTTCATCAGTCTGAGTTAGTCATATCAAGTGGATATCTGACACATTTACAGTCTTTTTAGCATCAAATTCCCTCTTTGTGTTTCCTCGGACAGTGTTTCCCTGTTGAGCTGCAGGTGGAAGTATAGTAACAAAAAGAGGGACTTTGGCACTAAAAAGACTGTAACGTTGAAAGATATCTACTTGATTTGACTCATTTGGACACTGAAGCTTCATATTAGCTTCAGACTGTGGATTTTGTCCTCCATCACTTCCATTGTAAGGTCATTATGAAGGGATCTTCTAATGGTCAGTATGAACAGGAGGAATGATTACAGCTTTAATGTTCATTTGGACTCCTGACTGATGGTTTCAGACACATTTGAATAATAGTGAACCAGTCCTTCAACATCAGGCTGATGAATCTTCTCCTCATAAATAAACAGTTCAAATGAATCCGACAGACTGAAGCTGTTTGTTTTCAGCTTGTGATGTTCTGATGAATGCAGAGAGCTTCTCACTGATGTTTGTGACCTTTCTGAACAGCTCTGTGGTGGAGAGACCTCCACCACAGAGAGAGAGAGAGAGAGAGAGAGAGAGAGAGAGAGAGCTGTCAGGGGAAATGAGGAATGGGTTTAATTAATTCAGTGTGAACTGTAACTCTCTCTCTCTGCTGTCAGTTTGCCTCTCTCGCCCTCTCTCTCTCTCTGTTATATAACTGTGTTCTCTCCTCCAGATTCTCCAGAGACAAACAACCAAGTTACTGTGTTGTAGAGCTGACAGCTGCTCAGCCTGCAGCAGTTCACTGTGCTGCTGACAGACAGGCAGAAAACACTGCACAAAAAGCTAATTCAAGGAAGTTATAATGTCTTATTTTAGGATGATTAAACCTTTTTTTTCATTCTGATCAAAGACAAACACTCCTGTCAAGCAGCATCTGCACTGCAGGTTATTAGACTTGTTTCATGGTCTTCATTTGTCTCAGTAAGGTATTCAGTCTATTTTCAGCTCGAACTGACAGGAAACGAGTCTGAAAAGTGGATTGCACCGTCATCACCCTGCTGTCTGTGTTATAAAGAAAAAAAAACAAGATTGATTTGCTTGTTTCAGAAATCAGAGCACAACTAAAGTGTTTGAAGATATTAATACCTAAACTGAGACAAATTAAAAGGTAGAGGCACACCACAACTCACTAACGCTTTAAAGAGTTCGACTTTAAAGACAAATAATCCAGTTTCAAGCATCTTTAACTTGCATTTCATTTCTCATATGTGAATATTTGTGAATCTAAGTCTTTATGTTAAGATCATTTTATTCTTGTTTTTTGCTGACCCTGTTTTTGCAGTGCAGCGTATTATAAACAAGTTCTGTTGTGTATTTGGTTCACGGTCAGTGTTTAACTTCAGCTCTTCTCATCAGCTCCTCAAAGACCGACTCTGTCTCCTAGAAATCACGTTCACAAATGACTTCGCTGCGACAGCCTGTATGTTTTGTTGGAAGTGCAACGTTAACATTGATACACTAGTGAACCCGTGAAATTTGATCATTTCAAGCAAGAAAATCTGCCAACAGGATCAGTGAAAATGACTTGATATGTTTTCTTGAAACTACCATAAAATTAAACATGATCAGTTCAAAAAACTCCTTATTTATCTTCTGCTGGTCCTTTATGCAGCCCCTCAGTTCAGCCTCTGTCTCTAACAGGAAGTCTCGGCTCCTGTCTCTTTAAGCCCCGCCCCCCAATGAGCCCGCTCTGTTCTGATTGGCCAGCTTTACGTATCAGAGTCGTGTAAAGTTACCGCTGATGCAAACCCAACATTTCCTGCTTTATTGCTTCAAATTAAAAGCTTTTAAATGACTGAATAACGGGAGATTTTTATTGTGAAGAATATACAGGAAGTAAAAGGTTGAAACAACAACGTGTGGATATATTTGGAGCTGTTTGTCGAGCGGATCAGTTAGAAATAACGCAGGGAGGAAGAGTACACACAGAGACAGCCACAGTGATGATGATGATGATGATGATGATAAAGAGCTGCAGACAACCAGCAAACCTCCAACAGGCTAACCACTTATTCTACTTTGCTGTGCTGTGTAATGGAGTCACGGCTCGGCGAGGAGCAGACGACCATATAAGGAAATCCGTCACCAGCTGACGTCGCCTGAAAGTAGAAAAAACTGTTGGAAACATTGAGAGCAGAGCTGCTGCTTCCTGCTCACAGGGATCACTGCTATATATACATACATATATAATACTGCTACATATGTTTACCTCGTTATTTAACACTTTGGCCACGTTTAATATGAACATCCAACATTGTAACATTATATATATATGACTGAAAATAAGGAGAATCATAATAGGCCTCCTTTTAAACTAGTTTTTAAAGTTAGATTTAAGTCTGATCTGTTAGAAATTCACATTAAAAATGCTTGAAATTAGATTATTTGTCTTTAAAGTCGACCATGAAACAAGTCTAATAACCTGCAGTGGAGCTGCTGCTTGTCTTTGACCAGAAGAATCATCCTAAAATAAAATATTATAACCTCTCTGCTGGTAGAAGCTACAGCGGTACGACAGTGATCTTCCAGGTCTGAGGAAGATCCTGGTCTCTGTCTGCAGTGACTTGAAGCTTGAAGGTTGTACATGAGGGTCATATCTAGGAGACGGAGATGCTTCGTCTCTGTGGTCGGGTGAAAACCTCGTATCGTTATAATATAAAGCTTTGTGAGTGACGGCGGCGACGCAGACCGTGTGCTTCACATATACAGGAAGTGCTCAGAAGTTGTGATGTTCGTGATCAAACTGCTGTTTTCAATGAGTCGGTAACGTCTTCTGACTCTGAGATGTTGATCTGAGTGAGATTAAAGGTTAAATATAAGACAGTTCGGTGCTGTGAGAACAGAGGTGCGTCCTGATGCGTCAGTCACTGGTGACGTGTTAAGACGTCACCTGTGTGCAGGTGTTTTCAGGTCACAAACAGCTGATCTGTCTCACCTTCTGTTCGTCCTCACTGGTCAGACCACACTGATCCATCTGACACAAACTGCATGTTTCTGTTAATGCAAACTGTCCCACAGAGTCAGAGACACTGACTGTAGGTACCCTGACAGTCATTATGCTGTTTATGTCAACACACAGTGCTCCCTAGCAACAATAAAAATACAGTCTGGCAAAAACCCAGAAATGTGTTTCAGTTTCCTACATTCATCCACCTTTAAACTCCATCACAAGCATCCAGCATCACCACTGCAGCTCCCAGACACACCTGCAAAAACAGCTGCAAAAACAGCTGTACACCATCCTGAACACCACAGCAACCACCTAGAAACCCCAAAGAACAGAGTGTAAACCTGCAACAACCCAGAATAACAGTTGCAACCACCTTTTCATCAGCTAAACTGATGCATTGTGGGAACAGGAGGGATGAAATATTCAATGCTGGGTTGACAGGTGTTAGAACCTCTTATCTACATCAGAGTACTGCCACAGAAACTACAAAGTAACACCATAGCAACGACCTAGCAACCACCAAGTAACACCATGTCAATCACCTGATAACCACTATGCAACACCATAGTAACCACCTGATAATCACCAAGTAACACCTTAGCAACCACCCAAAAATTACCAAGTAGCACCATAGCGACTACCTGATAACCACCAAGTAACACTATAGCAACCACCAAGTAACATCTTAGCGACCACCTGATAACCACCCAATAATACCATAGTGATCACCTGATAACCAGCAAGTAACATCTTAGCAAGCACATGACAACCACCAAGTGATACCATAGTGACCACCCAATAACCACCAAATAACACCATAGCAACCATCTGATGATCACAAAGTAACATCTAAGCAACCACCTGATAATCACCAAGTAACACCTTAGCAACCACCCAAAAACTACCAAGTAGCACCATAGCGACCACCTGATAACCACCAAGTAACACTATAGCAACCACCTGGTAACCACTAAGTAACACCATAGCAACCGTTTGGTGATTACCAAGTAACATCTTAGCAACCACCTGATAACCACCCAATAATACCATAGTGACCACCTGATAACCAGCAAATAACATCTTAGCAAGCTGACGACAACCACCAAGTGATACCATAGTGACCACCCAATAACCACCAAATAACACCATAGCAACCATCTGATGATCACCAAGTAACACCTTAGCAACCACCCAAAAACCACCAAGTAACATCTTAGCAACTACCTGGTAACCACTAAGTAACCATAACAACCATCTGATGATCACAAAGTAACATCTTGGTAACAACCATCCAAGTAATACCATAGTGACCACCCAATAACCACCAAATAACACCATAGCAACCCTCGGATAACCACGAAGTAACACCTTAGCAACATCCAATCATGTGGTTTGGATTTGGTGGTGGGCGGGGCAACAGTTTGGTACATACGATAAAAAAGGTTGGGCTGTCAATCAAACTGTGTGGGCGGGGCCTGTGGCACTGTGTGGAAGAGATGATATGAGAGGGAGAGAGAGAGGTGGTCGCTATAGCTACAGTTACAGTTGTCTAGGTAACCGGCCCCCTGAGGGCTGAACAGCTGTTACCATGGAGTTGCCGTGGTGATGAGCCGTTAGCAGAGAGAGATGCTGGAGGTGATTTAACCCTTTGTGTGTTTTTACAGATGAACGGATCAGAAGGAGAGCTGGAGTACGAAGAGATCACACTGGAGAGGGTGAGACACACACACACACACACACACTCATAATACACACACACACACACTCATAATACACACTAATACACACACACACACTCATAATACACACTGATACACACACACTCATAATACACACTGATACACACACACACACTAATAATACACACTAATACACACACACTCATAATACACACTGATACACACACACTCATAATACACACTAATACACACACACTGATAATACACACACACTGATACACACACACTCATAATACACACTGATACACACACACTAATAATACACACTAATACACACACACTCATAATACACACACACACACACACACTCATAATACACACTAATACACACACACTGATAATACACACTGATACACACACACTCATAATACACACTGATACACACACACACTGATAATACACACTAATACACACACACTGATAATACACACTGATACACACACACTGATAATACACACACACTGATACACACACACTGATAATACACACTGATACACACACACTAATAATACACACACACACACACACACTAATAATACACACACACACACACACACTAATAATACACACACACACACACACACTAATAATACACACTAATACACACACACACACTCATAATACACACTGATACACACACACTCATAATACACACTGACACACACACACTGATAATACACACTGATACACACTGTAACATACACACTGATACACACACACTGATAATACACACTGATACACACACACTAATAATACACACACACACACACACTAATAATACACACACACACACACACACTAATAATACACACACACACACACACTAATAATACACACACACACACACACTAATAATACACACTAATACACACACACACACTCATAATACACACACACACACACACACTAATAATACACACTAATACACACACACACACTCATAATACACACTGATACACACACACTCATAATACACACTGACACACACACACTAATAATACACACTGATACACACTGTAACACACACTGATACACACTGTAACATACACACTGATACACACTGATACACACTGTAACACACACTGATACACACTGTAACACACACTGATACACACTGATACACACACACTAATAATACACACTGACACACACACACTAATAATACACACTGATACACACTGTAACACACACTGATACACACTGTAACACACACTGATACACACTGTAACATACACACTGATACACACACACTAATAATACACACTGATAATACACACACTAATAATACACACTGTAACACACACACTGTAACACACACACTGATACACACTGTAACACACACTGATACACACTGTAACACACACTGATACACACACACTAATAATACACACTGATACACACACACTAATAATACACACTGATACACACACACTAATAATACACACTGATACACACACACTAATAATACACACTGATACACACACACTGTAACACACTGTAACCCACACTGATACACACTGATACACACTGATACACACACACTGATACTGATTCGTCCTAAAGATAAGCTCCACCCGGCTGACATCAGCAGCTATTTTTAAGTCTCCACCCGGTTATTTTAGGAATCATTTCAGAAATCAAACCAACCTGAACCGAAGCTTCAGATCAGAGTCGTTTGATCACGCGGCTCCTGATTTCATCTTTACGCTCCAGTTTCAGTCTTCTGAGCCGAGTTTATCTGCAGACGTGACAGTGAACATTTCACAAGAAGAAAAAACAAAACTGAGACAGAAGTCAGGAAGAAATGAGCAGAAATATATTTTACGTTTATTTAAATTTCTCAAACTCAGACGTTTAAAAAATGATAATTTCTGCATCAGTCAGTTAAAAACCTCCAGTCATCAAAACATGTTTGTGCAAAGAGAAAGTAAATTAAAACAGTTTAAAGGTGCAGTTCAGTAATAAATATGTGGCCAGAAGTATGTGGACAGTCAGTTCAATGAATATGAAGAATAAAGTTTCCAACTATTAAAATGTTCTGATTTATTTCTCATCAGTTACAAACAGTTCAAATAAATTCATCTTCACATCAGTGAAGGAACTTCATGTAAACACCAAATCTATAAACGAGCACATTTCCGTGTTCTACTTCCTGTCAGGTCCGAAACGAACACAGACACATTAATCAGTCAGGAGACGTCTTACAGCAGCTGAACCAATCAGATAATCTGAATCCAGACTGTCAGACGGGACCCTGAACGCACCAGTGGTGACATCATTTCCTCTTCTCGTTAACCAATCAGACGAAAACAAAGTTAATTTGAGCTCATTCAAAGAATCAGTTTAACTATTTATAAAATAATAACATGAAAATATGAATGATTAACTGTGTGTGTGTGTGTGTGTGTGTGTCTGTGTGTGTGTGTGTGTGTGTGTGTGTGTGTGTGTCTGTGTGTGTGTGTGTGTGTGTGTGTGTGTGTGTGTGTGTGTGTGTGTGTCTGTGTGTGTGTGTGTGTGTGTGTGTGTGTCTGTGTGTGTGTGTGTGTGTGTGTGTGTGTCTGTGTGTGTGTGTCTGTGTGTGTGTGTGTGTCTGTGTGTGTATGTGTGTGTGTGTGTGTGTGTCTGTGTGTGTGTGTGTGTGTGTGTGTGTGTGTGTGTGTGTCTGTGTGTGTGTGTGTGTGTGTGTGTGTGTGTGTTCAGGGGAACTCTGGTCTGGGTTTCAGCATCGCAGGAGGAACTGATAATCCTCACATCGGAGACGACCCGTCCATCTTCATCACCAAGATCATCCCGGGAGGAGCCGCCGCCCAGGACGGACGCCTCAGGTACACACACACACACACACACACACATACACACACACACATACACACACACACGCGCGCGCACGCACACACACGCACACACACACACACGCACGCACGCACGCACGCACACGCACGCACACACACACATACACACACACACACACATATTCATTGCTCTCTCCGTCTCGTCAGGGTGAACGACAGCATCGTGTTCGTTAACGACGTGGACGTGCGTGAGGTCACTCACTCCATCGCCGTGGAGGCGCTGAAGGAGGCGGGGCCTGTGGTCAGGCTGTACGTCCTGCGGCGACGCCCACCGAGCGAACGCATCACTCAGATCAAACTGATGAAAGGACCTAAAGGTAGGAGAGGAGAGGAGGTGAGGAGGTGAGGAGGAGGAGGTGAGGAGGAGAGGAGGAGGTGAGGAGAGGAGGAGGAGGTGGGGAGAGGAGGACAGGAGGTGAGGAGGAGGTGAGGAGGAGGAGGTGAGGAGGAGGAGGAGGAGGTGAGGAGGAGGAGGTGAGGAGAGGAGGACAGGAGGTGAGGAGGAGGTGAGGAGGAGGAGGTGAGGAGAGGAGGACAGGAGGTGAGGAGGAGGTGAGGAGGAGGAGGTGAGGAGGAGGTGAGGAGAGGAGGTGAGGAGGAGGAGGTGATGAGAGGAGATGAGGAGCTGTTATGTAACGGTGTTGCTGTCTCTCTCTGCTGGACACTTTATTTTCTACACACAAAATAATAAGATAATAATAAGAACCGTCAACCTGCCCAGTTATTCTACAGACCTCAGAACCTGTATGAAGCACCGTAGAACCCTGTTAGCACCGTGGAACCCTGTTAGCACCGTAGAACCCTGTTAGCACCGTGGAACCCTGTTAGCACCGTAGAACCCTGCTAGCACTGTAGAACCCTGCTAGCACTGTAGAACCCTGTTAGCACCGTAGAACCCTGCTAGCACTGTAGAACCCTGCTAGCACTGTAGAACCCTGTTAGCATTGTAGAACCCTGTTAGCACCGTAGAACCCTGCTAGCACTGTAGAACCCTGTTAGCATTGTAGAACCCTGTTAGCATTGTAGAACCCTGCTAGCACTGTAGAACCCTGTTAGCATTGTAGAACCCTGCTAGCACTGTAGAACCCTGTTAGCACTGAAGAACCCTGTTAGCACTGTAGAACCCTGTTAGCACTGTAGAACCCTGTTAGCATTGTAG
Source organism: Thunnus thynnus (assembly GCF_963924715.1). Classification (NCBI taxonomy): domain Eukaryota; kingdom Metazoa; phylum Chordata; class Actinopteri; order Scombriformes; family Scombridae; genus Thunnus; species Thunnus thynnus. The sequence goes on from NC_089538.1 coordinate 26,566,229, forward strand.
AACCCTGTTAGCACAGTAGAACCCTGTTAGCACTGTAGAACCCTTTTAGCATTGTAGAACCCTGTTAGCACAGTAGAACCCTGCTAGCACTGTAGAACCCTGTTAGGAAGGTTCTCTGTTGATTCTTTCTTCTGCTTTCAATAATCCAATCATAAATGACTCCACAGACCTCAGAACCTTTATGGTGTTTTAAAGAACTGTGTTTGGACTTGATAATTCTACATATATAGAACCTTTATGCTGCTTTTAAGAACCTTTTAATATACTGCGATGTAGAACCCTGTTAGAAATGTTCTCCAGTGTTTCTGATGTTTATTATGCTTTGATAAAACCTGTCAGAAAGGTTCTCTAATAATTCTACATCTTTAGAACATGTATGTGCTGTTAAGAACCTTTTAGATAGATTCTGCAGTGCTTCTACAGACCTTAAAACCCATATCATGCAGTACAGAACCCCATCAGAAAGGTTCTCTAATAATTCTACATACCTAGAACCTTTATGCTGCCTGTGAAAATAGTTTTACACATTTCTGCTGCTCTGCCGCCCTCTGGTGGACAGTTTACATATGTCATACATATAATATTTAGCACTAAATAATTTGTGTTTATTTTATCAAGAACAAATTCACCTGAAACATACGGAGGACCAGGAACACAACATATCTGAATAGAACCTATATATGTAATACATACTGCAGTACTTTGAAACACTCCTGATAAACCTTAGAACCCATACAATGCAACGTAGAACCCTGTTAGAAAGGTTCTCTAATAATTCTACGTAGAACCTTCATGCTGCCTTTATCATTTTAAACACTTCAGAACGTTCATGATGCTTTTAAGAACTCGTTAAACTGTCAGTGATTCTACAGATCTTAGAACCCATATGAAGGATTTTAGAACCCTGCTAAAAAGGTTCTCTGTTTCTCTTTTTATTATGCTTTAAAGAATCCTGTTGAAAATGTTTCCAGAAGGTTTATGTGCCTCAAGGAACATATTTTAGTGTCATTTGTTGTTGTTGTGGTTCTTTGTAGAGACTCTACGGTCCTGAGAACCCTGAACTGGTTCTGTCTCCACTGGGTTCTGGATCATGTTATATATTATGTTAAAGTTTAAATGTTTAAGTGTTCCTGTTGTAGCTGAAGTGATGTATAACGGAGTGTCGGTTCTGTCGGTTCTGTCGGGTCAGGTCTGGGCTTCAGTATAGCGGGCGGCGTGGGGAACCAACACGTTCCTGGAGACAACAGCATCTACGTCACCAAGATCATCGAGGGAGGAGCGGCGCACCGCGACGGACGGCTACAGATCGGGGACAAAATACTGGCGGTACGTGACCTCACAGCCTGAACACTGACATGATGTTAGTCCACAGGTTCTCCTCTGACCTCTGACCTCTGACCCCTGCAGGTGAACCACATGTCTCTGGAGGACGTCCTGCATGAAGACGCTGTGTCCGCCCTGAAGAACACGGGGGAGGTGGTCTACCTGAAGGTGGCCACACCCACCTCGCAGTACATCCACCCTGCTGATCGATACAGCCCCCCCGACCTCACCAGCTGTACGTACACCTGTCCACCTGTCCTCTGTAACACCTGTCCACCTGTCCACTGTAACACCTGTCCTCTGTAACACCTGTCCACCTGTCCTCTCTGTAACACCTGTCCTCTGTAACACCTGTCCACCTGTCCTCTATAACACCTGTCCTCTATAACACCTGTCCACTGTAACACCTGTCCTCTGTAACACCTGTCCTCTATAACACCTGTCCACTGTAACACCTGTCCTCTGTAACACCAGTCCACCTGTCCTCTGTAACACCTGTCCACCTGTCCTCTATAACACCTGTCCACTGTAACACCTGTCCTCTCCGACACCAGTCCACCTGTCCTCTGTAACACCTGTCCACTGTAACACCTGTCCTCTGTTACACCTGTCCTCTGTAACACCTGTCCACTGTAACACCTGTCCTCTGTAACACCTGTCCACCTGTCCTCAGTAACACCTGTCCTCTGTAACACCTGTCCACTGTAACACCTGTCCTCTGTAACACCTGTCCACCTGTCCTCTGTAACACCTGTCCTCTCTCTGTAACACCTGTCCTCTATAACACCTGTCCTCTATAACACCTGTCCACCTGTCCTCTGTAACACCTGTCCTCTCTGTAACACCTGTCCTCTGTAACACCTGTCCTCTCTCTGTAACACCTGTCCTCTCTGTAACACCTGTCCTCTGTAACACCTGTCCTCTCTCTGTAACACCTGTCCTCTGTAACACCTGTTCTCTCTGTAACACCTGTCCTCTATAACACCTGTCCTCTGTAACACCTGTCCACCTGTCCTCTATAACACCTGTCCTCTGTAACACCTGTCCTCTGTAACACCTGTCCTCTGTAACACCTGTCCTCTGTGTAACACCTGTCCTCTGTAACACCTGTCCTCTATAACACCTGTCCTCTGTAACACCTGTCCACCTGTCCTCTGTAACACCTGTCCTCTCTGTAACACCTGTCCACCTGTCCACTGTACTGTAACACCTGTCCACCTGTCCACTGTACTGTAACACCTGTCCACCTGTCCTCTGTAACACCTGTCCTCTATAACACCTGTCCTCTTTGTAACACCTGTCCTCTATAACACCTGTCCTCTGTAACACCTGTCCTCTGTAACACCTGTCCTCTATAACACCTGTCCACCTGTCCTCTGTAACACCTGTCCTCTCTGTAACACCTGTCCACCTGTCCACTGTACTGTAACACCTGTCCCTTGTGACACCTGACCTCTATAACACCTGTTCGCCTGTCCTCTGTAACACATGTCCGCCTGTCTACCTGTCCTCTATAACACCTGTCTACCTGTCCTCTACAACACCTGTCTACCTGTCCTCTATAACACCTGTCTACCTGTCCTCTACAACACCTGTCTACCTGTCCTCTACAACACCTGTCTACCTGTCCACTGTAACACCTGTCCTCTGTAACACCTGTCTACCTGTCCTCTGTAACACCTGTCCTCTGTAACACCTGTCCTCTCTGTAATACCTGTCCTCTGTAATACCTGTCCTCTGTAACACCTGTCCTCTCTGTAACACCTGTCCTCTGTAACACCTGTCCTCTCTGTAACACCTGTCCTCTGTAACACCTGTCCACTCTGTAACACCTGTCCACTCTGTAACACCTGTCCTCTGTAACACCTGTCTACCTGTCCTCTGTAACACCTGTCCACTGTAACACCTGTCTACCTGTCCTCTGTAACACCTGTCCTCTGTAACACCTGTCCTCTCTGTAATACCTGTCCTCTGTAATACCTGTCCTCTGTAACACCTGTCCTCTCTGTAACACCTGTCCTCTCTGTAACACCTGTCCTCTCTGTAATACCTGTCCTCTGTAACACCTGTCCTCTGTAACACCTGTCCTCTCTGTAACACCTGTCCTCTGTAACACCTGTCCTCTGTAACACCTGTCCTCTCTGTAACACCTGTCCTCTGTAACACCTGTCCTCTCTGTAACACCTGTCCTCTCTGTAACACCTGTCCTCTGTAACACCTGTCCTCTCTGTAACACCTGTCCACTCTGTAACACCTGTCCACTCTGTAACACCTGTCCTCTCTGTAACACCTGTCCACTCTGTAACACCTGTCCTCTGTAACACCTGTCCTCTGTAACACCTGTCCTCTCTGTAACACCTGTCCACTCTGTAACACCTGTCCTCTGTAACACCTGTCCTCTGTAACACCTGTCCTCTGTAACACCTGTCCTCTCTGTAACACCTGTCCTGCAGCCTACATGGAGCCGGACTACATGTGTGATTACCCACAAGCCCTCCCTCCTCCGTCGCCTCGGCGATACTCCCCGATCCCCCGCGGCATGATGGGAGAGGACGAGTACTCCCGGGAGCCTCGGCGAGTGTGCGTCCAGCGCGGCTCCACTGGACTCGGCTTCAACATCGTGGGCGGCGAGGACGGCGAGGGGATCTTCATCTCCTTCATCCTTGCAGGAGGACCAGCAGACCTGAGCGGAGAGCTCCGGAAGGGCGACCAGATCCTCAGTGTGAGTACAGCGTGAGTGATGTCACGGTGACATCACAGCTGCTGCGGGGACTTTAACCAGCAGCTGAAACAGAAACCAAAGTGAAGCCTGCTGGTGAAACACAGGAAGAAAAGAACAGTCGTAATAATTATTATCATGTTTTTACTTCGACTGATCACAGATCTGTGATGTGTGTGTGTGTGTGTGTGTGTGTGTGTGTGTGCGTGTGTGTGTGTGTGCGTGCAGGTGAACGGTGTGGATCTCAGGTACGCCACACACGAACAGGCAGCAGCAGCTCTGAAGAACGCCGGACAGACTGTTACCATAGTAGCACAGTACAGACCTGAGGGTGAGCACACACACACACACACACACACACACACACACACACACACACACACACACACACACACACTGAAGGTGTTGTGAGGTGAATACAAAATAAAGTTCAGTATTTCATAACAAAGAGTAGAAAACAGGAGGATTGTTGATTAAAGTCAGAGGTGGAAAGTAACTCAGTACATTTACTGATGTACAAGTTTAGAGGTACTTGTACTTTACTTGAGTATTTCCATGTGATGCTACTTTCTACATTTCAGAGGGAAATATTGTACTTTCTACTCCACTACATTTATTTGACAGCTTTAGTTACTTTTCAGATGAAGATTTGACACAATGGATAATATAACAAGCTTTTAAAATACAACACATTGTTAAAGATGAAACCAGTGGTTTCCAACCTTTTTGTCTTTTGACGTCTTACAAAAAGCAGTGTGTAGTCGGGGTCACATTTCACATGTCTATGAGTTGTTAACAGCTCCACC
>NC_089538.1:26576076-26611076 GCF_963924715.1 Thunnus thynnus
AGTGCTTTGAGTGGTCGGGAGACTAGAGAGGCGCTACACAAGTACAGTCCATTTACCATTTACTGTTGTAATACTATAATGTAGTACTTTGTGTTTCAGGGACAGTAGTACTGTTGTAGTACTTTAATGTAGTACTTTGTGATTCAGGGATAGTAGTACTGCTGTAGTACTTTAATGTAGTACTTTGTGATTCAGGGATAGTAGTACTGTTGTAGTACTTTAATGTAGTACTTTGTGATTCAGGGATAGTAGTACTGTTGTAGTACTTTAATGTAGTACTTTGTGATTCAGGGATAGTAGTACTGCTGTAGTACTTTAATGTAGTACTTTGTGATTCAGGGATAGTAGTACTGTTGTAGTACTTTAATGTAGTACTTTGTGATTCAGGGATAGTAGTACTGTTGTAGTACTTTAATGTAGTACTTTGTGTTTCAGGGATAGTAGTACTGTTGTAGTACTGTGATGTAGTACTTTGTGTTTCAGGGATAGTAGTACTGTTGTAGTACTGTGATGTAGTACTTTGTGTTTCAGGGATAGTAGTACTGTTGTAGTACTTTAATGTAGTACTTTGTGATTCAGGGATAGTAGTACTGTTGTAGTACTGTGATGTAGTACTTTGTGATTCAGGGATAGTAGTACTGTTGTAGTACTGTGATGTAGTACTTTGTGATTCAGGGACAGTAGTACTGTTGTAGTACTGTGATGTAGTACTTTGTGTTTCAGGGATAGTAGTACTGCTGTAGTACTTTAATGTAGTACTTTGTGATTCAGGGATAGTAGTACTGTTGTAGTACTTTAATGTAGTACTTTGTGATTCAGGGATAGTAGTACTGTTGTAGTACTTTAATGTAGTACTTTGTGTAGTAGTACTGGGATGTCAAAGTTAAGTCATATTTCCAGTCTGTTATAGTTACCGTGGTGATTTTTCCATAGTGATCTTACTGAGATGTTACGGCTATTGTGATGTCTCCATATTATAAATTCCATAGTGTTCAGGTTTAAGGTGTCATAGTGGTTGCCGTGGTGATGTTTCTAGGATGTTAAGGTTACCATGGGGATGTTTTTAATTTTAACTTTTATTATCATCATGGTGAAATTTCGTTATCATTTTCAGGATTGTTTGTAGAGGGTTAGGGGTTGCTATGGCGATGTTTCATACAGGATGTCAAGATCAAAAGATGTATTCAAATCTATAGTTACCGTGGCGATGATTTAAAGACATTAAATTTAACATTGTGTGTGTGTGTGTGTGTGTGTGTGTGAAGCAGGGGAAGCACTGCATCCTGGACGTGTCGGCCAACGCAGTGAGGAGGCTGCAGGCAGCTCAGCTCCACCCCATCGCCATCTTCATCCGACCACGATCCCTGGAGAACATCCTGTGAGTCTGTGAGGTCATCAGTGATGTCATCAAATACGTCACATTATGGGAGCTGAGGACATGCTAACGCTGTGTGTGTGCGTGTGTGTGTGCACGTGCGTGTGCGTGTGCGTGTGTGTGTGAGTGCAGGGATCTGAACAAGCGTCTGTCGGAGGATCAGGCGAGGAAAGCTCTGGATCGAGCCATCAAACTGGAACAAGACTTCCTCGAATGTTTCACAGGTAAAAACTCTACATGTATGTTTATGACACGTTTAGAGCTTTGTTAAGGTTTGTTTTTAACTGTACGTGTGTGTGTGTGTGTGTGTGTGTGTGTGTGTGTGTGCAGCCATCGTGCACGGCGACAGCTTCGAGGAGGTGTACCACCTGGTCAAAGCCGTCATCGAGGAGCAGAGCGGCCCGTACATCTGGGTCCTCACCCGCGACAGACTCTGATTGGCCACTGCCAGCGACGGGCACCATCTCCGTGGAAACCGCCGCCACGGAGAGCAGATGTTTGTCTTTTTATTGTTTTGGTTTTCTTTCTATGGGAGGATGACGACAGAACACAGGCGCTGGATGGATGCTGTAACCACGGTAACCAAGAGAGATCTGTTTCTTTAAGAGGAGGACAAACCTGTCTGTCTCTCCAGCTGTCTGTGTGTCAGACGGAGAGATGGAGACAGATGATCAATTGATTGATTTATGTGTTGATTCAATAATCCTGTATTATCAGTAAATAATGAATCAGGACTGTAGAATTCAGTTGGTATTGAAGTATTTATATTATCCTATTTATTTATTGATTTATTTATCTATTTATTTATTTATTTATTTATGTGAAGATGGTGCGTGTGTGTGTGTGTGTGTGTGTGTGTGTGTGTGTGTGTGTAGTGTACATAAAGACTTGTGTGACTGTAAATAAAACGATGGGGCTCAAACACACAGTCTATTCAGGGCTTTAAAGTATCAAACAACTGGACTGGACTACAACTCCCACCACACCCTTCTGTTGGACTACAACTCCTACTAAACCCTTCTGATGGACTACAACTCCCACTACACCCTTCTGATGGACTACAACTCCCACTACACCCTTCTGATGGACTACGACTCCCACTACACCCTTCTGTTGTACTACAACTCCTACTAAACCCTTCTGATGGACTACAACTCCCACTACACCCTTCTGTTGGACTACAACTCCCACTACACCCTTCTGTTGTACTACAACTCCTACTAAACCCTTCTGATGGACTACAACTCCCACTACACCCTTCTGATGGACTACAACTCCCACTACACCCTTCTGATGGACTACGACTCCCACTACACCCTTCTGATGGACTACGACTCCCACTACACCCTTCTGATGGACTACGACTCCCACTACCCCCTTCTGTTGGACTACGACTCCCACTACCCCCTTCTGTTGGACTACAACTCCCACTACCCCCTTCTGTTGGACTACGACTCCCACTACCCCCTTCTGTTGGACTTCCACTCCCACTACACCCTTCTGTTGGACTACAACTGCCACCTCACCCTTCTGTTGGACTACAACTCCCACTTAACCCTTCTGTTTGACTACAACTCCCACTAAATCCTTCTGTTGGACTACAACTCCCACTAGACCCTTCTGTTTGACTACAACTCCCACCACACCCTTCTGTTGGACTACAACTCCCATTTAACGCTTCTGTCTGACTACAACTCCCACTAAACCCTTCTGTTGGACTACAACTCCCATTTAACGCTTCTGTCTGACTACAACTCCCACTAAACCCTTCTGTTGGGCTACAACTCCCACTAAACGCTTCTGTCTGACTACAACTCCCACCACACCCTTCTGTTGGACTACAACTCCCACGACACCCTTCTGTTGGATTACAACTCCCATTACCTTCTTCTGTTGGACTACAACTCCCACTAAATCCTTCTGTTGGACTACAACTCCCACTACCCCCTTCTGTTTGACTACAACTCCCACTAAACCCCTCTGTTGGACTACAACTCCCACTAAACCCCTCTGTTGGACTACAACTCCCACTACCCCCTTCTGTTGGACTTCAACTCCCTCTACATTCTTCTGTTGGACTACAACTCCCATTACCTTCTTCTGTTGGACTACAACTCCCACTACTTTCTTCTGTTGGACTACAACTCCCACTACCCCCTAACTAAAGCTACTAAAAAATTCAAAATCTGTGTATGTTTGGACTACAACACCCACAACCCTCCTCATCTGGACTACAATAGCCTTATGCTGGACTACAACACCCACAATCTCCCTCTGCCAGGACTACAACCCCTCATCTGGACTACAACACCCACAATCCCCTTCTGTTGCATTGGACAGTTCAGAGAGTTTCTGGTGATCACTGTCTCAGTTGTTGCTTGGCAACAACAAGGAGGTTAAACTGAAACTGAAAACTTCCATTTTTAAACCGAAGGCTATGGACTACATTGCCCACAGTTCCTGGCTGCAGTGAAGGATTACACGACCTACATTTATCTACAGCACAGAAGGACTACATTACCCACAAGTCCCAGCTAAAGGTCTTCATTAGCCAGCGTCCCCTACTGCTGGACTACAGTACCCATGATTCCCTGCTCCTGACCAGACACAAAATTTAAAAAGTGAGTGAATGAGCACGGTGGGGGCGGAGCATGGTCACCTGAGGCCACGCCTCCCCTCCTGTTTCCCCATGGGACTCCATTACCCACAGTGCTTTGGGAGGAGGAGGGAAATGTCCTCCTCTGACATCACCCATGACAGTGAGCGTAACCATGGCAACTGGGACTGCTGCTGTCTGATGGTTCCAGTGGGGTTTTTAGACTGAATATCAGGGTCATGTGAATAATTATAATAATGATTATAATAAACATCATCATAATTATTGATGATGTCATATCACCTCACGCACACACACATACACACATACACACATACACACACACGCACACATATACACACATATACACAGGGGTTACCTGAGGTCGTATTTTCTTTCTGAGCACTAACAGAAACACTCTTTATAAAAATATATCTGAATATTTATTAGCCAATAACACAAATACACACATACACACACACACACAAACACACACACACACAAATACACACACACACACACAAACACACACAAACACACACACCTACACACTTATGCACACATTAGTACAGAGGAGGCTGTTGGTTTGATGACCGGCTTGTTGTATAATGAAATAAATTAGTTATAAATGAAATTCAACTATTGAAATAAATTCCTTATAAAACCTGAACATGTGATCTGTCTCTGATTAATGTATTGATGACTCTCTGACTGAAACATTGATGACTTGGACTCAATCTTGAATATTTATGAGTAAAACTTGGCTTTAATATTTGACTTTATGTCATGAATGACTGAATGAATGTTTGTTTTATGATTTTTATTTCGTTTGTTCTACATGATGCCTTGACTGTACGTCACTGTACAAAATAAACATTAATGGCAAGACGATGAAAACATGAACAAACCAAGATACACAACTTATTACTGAGCAGACCAAAGATACATAAATAAATAAACAAATATCAAGTGTTGTGATGCAGTTAGACAGTAAACGACTGAGTTGTGATTATAAACGTAAACATGTTTTTAACCTCAGTTTCACACCGTCAGAAGAATTTCACCCTGAACTCACGTCTGCTTCTCGTATCCTCACTGTGAATCTCCATCTAGCTGTGGTGAACGTATCAGCCGTCAGCGAAGAGACTTTCTACCCAGTAACATATTCCACACGTACAGGAACGGTTACTGGGACAGTTGACATGGACATGTCTTTAAGACGCACCACTACGTGGCCCGTACGCAGGTATTTAAGGCCCAGGTGTGACTCTAATCACTGATCAACACTGAACGGTGCTTGTTGAGGAGAAACTGGTGCAAGAAGTGTCTGCATTGAGAATGATGGCTGAAGTTGAGCTGAATTCTCTTCCTCCTGCTCTTCATCACGTCTTCTTGTGGCTGCTTTCTTCCTCCATGTTTTTATCTGAAGCTACGTTAAAATCAGCTCGCTAGCGGTCAGCAGGACTCCTCCTCTTCCTCTGTGCAGGCTGCACACTGAGTGGAAGAGGAAGAGCTGCTCACAATCTCACAATCAATGAAAATGTGACTTAAAACTGAATAAAAGTCCATTTATAACAGTTTGTGTGGAACAACCACAACGCCGATGTATTATCTTGTATGTGTGTAAGTTACTCTTTGGTAGACACCATTGTAGCGGACAAACACAGCACCGCCGTATGCATCTGGTGCGTGTTTACTCTTTGGTAGAGGAGGTATGACGCCATCGACAGGCGACCAAATGAAACGGTCCGTTACTTTGATTAAATTACAGATTTCTCTGGGTTTAAAAACTGTTGGAAACATTTGGGATGATGTAAGTACACAACTCAACAACATATATAACATAGGTCTAGTTGTTTTTACACATTTTAATGTGGAATAATTACATATTATAGCTTTAATATGGGTTAGGTCAGTCTTTTCTGAAGTGGTTAAACTCAGCTGATCTAGAGAGATTTGCATCATCATTATGAAGTTTGTTATCTGGAGATACTTAAAATGCTTTGGATGAATGTTAAATGTATGTTTTACATCCTGAAAACTAAGAAGGATACCATTATTGTACAAGTCTACTTTCTCCAGATCAGTGAAAACTGGGATAGAGGAGGATTTCCTTCAAGATAATTTTGTACTTCGTGCCACACAATAATTGTATTATTAACAAAGGGATTACTGCGTTTTTTCAGTTTTGATAGAAGACAAAGGTATTTTAGAGATTTTAGCCTCCTCAATCCTTAACCGCGGTAACAGAGACTCACACACAAACCAGAGAGAGGCTGCCTACTACTGAGCAGCCCAGTAACACCCTTACAGGTCTGAGGTTCATTCATATGGCAGGTCAACAGCCTTGAGCGTCTATGGTTCCAAATAAAATTACAAAAAAGCTCGTTCTGTTAAAAAATGTGTATGAGGAGCAAAATGAATGGTCTGAAAGAGGTATAGGAGCTCAGGGAAAATATCCATTTTAATAATATTAATATGGCATAATATATAATAGGCCTTTCGGAGATCCTCAAAGTGTTCTTTCCACCACTTGACAATGTCCCCAGTCAACCAGCGGTTCTCCACCCCTGCTGAAAGCAGCGTGGGCTAGGCCCTGCTTCCCCTTCCTGGGTCGCCTGACAGTTTGCCAGAACTTCTTTTAGGCCAACTGAAAGTCCTTCTCCATGGCCTCCCTGAACTCCTCCCGTACCCAGGTTTTCACTTCAGCAACCACCTGAGCTGCTGCCCTGTTGGCCCTTTGGTACCTATCTGCTACTTCAGGAGACCACTGGGTGACCCAAACATGAAAGACCTCCTTCACTGCCAGTGTCCACTAGTGGGTTCTTGGGTTGCTGCAAGACAGGTACCAACAGCCTTCCAGCCACAACTCTGAGCAGCCGCCTCCACAGCTGAGGTCCTGAGCATGAGCCACTGAGATTCCATGTCCTCAGTCATCCCCGGGATGCAGGAGGAATTCCTTCGGAGAGGGCAGTTGAAGACCCCATGGACAGAGGCTCCACCATACGTTCCCAGTCCACCCTCACTACTCGTTTGGGTCTCCCCGGTCTGTCCAGTAGCCTCCCCCACCACCTGATCCAACTCACCACCAGGTAGTGATCAGCTGACCGCCACAGATCTGATGATGCAACGACGAAGTTGATCATCGATCTTTGGCCTAAAGTGTTTTGTGACCAGATACACTTATAAACAACCTTATGCTCAAACATGGTGTTTGTTATGGCCGATCCATGGCTAGCACAGAAGTCATAGTCAATAAATGATTATTGATCATTTATTTATGATATTTTAATGTCCTAAAAGTAATTTAAAAAGGGACTAATTCAGTAACTTGATTTCTATGACAAGAAAGAATGAAAGTGAAATATTTATTGTTCTATAAACAGCAGAACCAGTAATAATCATCGATAAACTTACATTCTAATTGATAAAAATATTACTGTTATTATTGTATGTACTGTACATATGTGTGTATATATAGTATGTGTGTGTGTGTATATTTAGTGTGTATATACAGTATGTGTGTGTGTATATATATATGTGTGTATTTATGTATCTATGTGTTATCATGTGTGTATGTTGTGTATGCTCCACACGTCTCCGTTCAGAGCGTTGGCGGCGCCCTGCAGCGTCCAGGTGAACAAGGCGAGCTGTCGTCTGAAGCGTCCCTCGTCGAAGCGTCCGGGGTCAGAGGTCAGCAGGGCCAGGTGCTCAGTGAGCGCGCTCAGAGTGTGGTTTCCACGGCCATGGATCACATGACGAAATGGCGTCTCAACTACCGACACGTACTGAGACAAGAAGTAGTATTCCACCTGGAGGAGACACAATATCACAGTATCAGAGGTAGTGTTTGTAGTATTTGTGCAGTATCAGAGGTAGTGTTTGTAGTATTTGTGCAGTATCAGAGGTAGTGTTTGCAGTATTTGTGCAGTATCAGAGGTAGTGTTTGCAGTATTTGTGCAGTATCAGAGGTAATGTTTGCAGTATTTGTGCAGTATCAGAGGTAGTGTTTGCAGTATTTGTGCAGTATCAGAGGTAGTGTTTGTAGTATTTGTGCAGTATCAGAGGTAGTGTTTGTAGTATTTGTACCCTCATGATGCGGGTGTTGTAGGAGCGTGCAGTATCAGAGGTAGTCTTTGTAGTATTTGTGCAGTATCAGAGGTAGTGTTTGCAGTATTTGTGCAGTATCAGAGGTAGTGTTTGCAGTATTTGTGCAGTATCAGAGGTGGTGTTTGTAGTATTTGTGCAGTATCAGAGGTAGTGTATGCAGTATTTGTGCAGTATCAGAGCTAGTGTTTGCAGTATTTGTGCAGTATCAGAGGTAGTGTTTGCAGTATTTGTACCCTCATGATGCGGATGTTGTAGGAGCGTGCAGTATCAGAGGTAGTCTTTGTAGTATTTGTGCAGTATCAGAGGTAGTGTTTGCAGTATTTGTGCAGTATCAGAGGTAGTGTTTGTAGTATTTGTGCAGTATCAGAGCTAGTGTTTGCAGTATTTGTGCAGTATCAGAGGTAGTGTTTGCAGTATTTGTACCCTCATGATGCGGATGTTGTAGGAGCGTGCAGTATCAGAGGTAGTGTTTGCAGTATTTGTGCAGTATCAGAGGTAGTGTTTGTAGTATTTGTACCCTCATGATGCGGATGTTGTAGGAGCGTGCAGTATCAGAGGTAGTGTTTGTAGTATTTGTACCCTCATGATGCGGATGTTGTAGGAGCGTGCAGTATCAGAGGTAGTGTTTGCAGTATTTGTGCAGTATCAGAGGTAGTGTTTGCAGTATTTGTGCAGTATCAGAGGTAGTGTTTGTAGTATTTGTGCAGTATCAGAGGTAGTGTTTGTAGTATTTGTGCAGTATCAGAGGTAGTGTTTGTAGTATTTGTGCAGTATCAGAGGTAGTGTTTGCAGTATTTGTGCAGTATCAGAGGTAGTGTTTGTAGTATTTGTGCAGTATCAGAGGTAGTGTTTGCAGTATTTGTGCAGTATCAGAGGTAGTGTTTGTAGTATTTGTACCCTCATGATGCGGGTGTTGTAGGAGCGTGCAGTATCAGAGGTAGTGTTTGTAGTATTTGTGCAGTATCAGAGGTAGTGTTTGTAGTATTTGTGCAGTATCAGAGGTAGTGTTTGTAGTATTTGTGCAGTATCAGAGGTAGTGTTTGTAGTATTTGTGCAGTATCAGAGGTAGTGTTTGCAGTATTTGTGCAGTATCAGAGGTAGTGTTTGTAGTATTTGTGCAGTATCAGAGGTAGTGTTTGCAGTATTTGTGCAGTATCAGAGGTAGTGTTTGCAGTATTTGTGCAGTATCAGAGGTAGTGTTTGTAGTATTTGTACCCTCATGATGCGGGTGTTGTAGGAGCGTGCAGTATCAGAGGTAGTGTTTGCAGTATTTGTGCAGTATCAGAGGTAGTGTTTGCAGTATTTGTGCAGTATCAGAGGTAGTGTTTGTAGTATTTGTACCCTCATGATGCGGGTGTTGTAGGAGCGTGCAGTATCAGAGGTAGTGTTTGTAGTATTTGTGCAGTATCAGAGGTAGTGTTTGCAGTATTTGTGCAGTATCAGAGGTAGTGTTTGTAGTATTTGTACCCTCATGATGCGGGTGTTGTAGTAGCGTGCAGTATCAGAGGTAGTGTTTGCAGTATTTGTGCAGTATCAGAGGTAGTGTTTGCAGTATTTGTGCAGTATCAGAGGTAGTGTTTGCAGTATTTGTGCAGTATCAGAGGTAGTGTTTGTAGTATTTGTGCAGTATCAGAGGTAGTGTTTGTAGTATTTGTGCAGTATCAGAGGTAGTGTTTGCAGTATTTGTGCAGTATCAGAGGTAGTGTTTGCAGTATTTGTGCAGTATCAGAGGTAGTGTTTGTAGTATTTGTGCAGTATCAGAGGTAGTGTTTGCAGTATTTGTGCAGTATCAGAGGTAGTGTTTGTAGTATTTGTACCCTCATGATGCGGGTGTTGTAGGAGCGTGCGGTGGTCGGGTCGTGCAGGTCGCTGTAGTCGCTGGCTCTCTGCAGCGTCTCGGCTGCTCGGCTGTAATCACCTCTGGCGCTGAAAACCCACTGCGGAGACAAACCTCTGGACTGAAGACAGACAGACAGACGGAAACTTTTAGAAAGTGTTTAGAAACAGAGAGAGACTGAAATGTTCAGTAATACCGTCAGTATGATGTCATCATGCTGTGCGTACCTGCAGCTCAGCAGAGTGCTTGTTGAGCTGAGCGCTGAACTGCAGCACCGTCTGAGCGTACGACGTGATGCGTAGCGGCAGGATGTGGTCGTGGGCCAATCGCAGCACCATCTCCCCCACCAGCTCCCCTAAGCTCCGCCCCGTGACCCCCAGACGACCCCCCAGCACTTCCTGTAGGCGGGACACGCTGTCCAACGGCGTGTTGACGAATGGGTACGCTCGCTCCTGAACATACACAGACAGGACACGACGTACGGCTGTGTACAGGTCACATGACTTCAGATAACATGAGACACTGTGGAAGAACATCATATCCAGGACATATTCTATACATTATTATATCTAATATGGTGTAACATGTCATAACAACAGTGCATGAGTCAATGTATCATGTAGAATACAAACATGGAACATGGCCGACATGAGATGATGTAACAAGATGTGATGTAACAGCGTAACATGACATCATACGACCTGACGTGATGTTTACTTGACATAAACAAGACATGACATGAAAATAAAGTGACTTGACATGAAGGAAATCACATGACAACGAAGTGTAACATGATGTGATATAAAAACAGGACATGACATGAAATGACTAAAAATATCATGAAGTTACATAAAACAAAGTAACAAGATAAAACATCTAACATGTGTAACATGTGAAAGGACATGAAGCAACATGAAATGACTAAAAGTACCAAGATGTGACATGAAATAAAGTAAATGACAAACTGACAAAAAATAACATGAAAACGAGCTGTAACATGAAGAGATTTGACATAAATTAACTACCAGGACACAACAGGATGCATGATGGCATGATGTAATGTAATCACAGGCTGACATATGACACAACTCAGACTATGATGAGTACGTGATGATGATGATTCTGAATATGAAGAGTACCTCAGTGAATCTGAGCTCCATGGCTGGAACTCCTGCAAACGCTGTGAAACTGTACGCTCCACTGTTCAGATACAACGGCTTCATACTGAGGAGAAGAAGAAGAAGAAGAGAAGACATCAGGACCAAAAATCAAAGATTAGAGAAAAAGTCCAAAAACTGAAAACAGATTTGTGTATCAGAACTTTGTTGTTTCTTCTTTCCTCTCCCATTAATCATCTCACGACCCCTCAGATTTATCTGCTGACCCTTTGGAGGGGTAAAGGATCTGAGTACTTCTTCCACCTCTGTCCAGGACATTGTTAGCGTAGCTTAGCATAAAGACTGGAAGTGGGGGGGAACTGTTAGCCTTCTGTTTCTTGTGTTACGTTGCTGTGTCGGTGTCTCACATCCTCCAGCTGCCTCCGTCTCTCTCAGCCTGACTGTAGATGGTCTGACCAGCATGTTTCGGATGCTCCACCTGTCTGATGGCGGCGTCCAGCAGGTCGACCAGCAGAGGGCTGCTATAGGCTGACAGGACGTCATCCCCTGGGGAGGCGGGACAAACACACAGAGAGTAGTTTAGTTCATCACTTTTCACCACCTGATTGGCTGGCAGCACATGCAAGGTCTCCTGTGATTGGCTGAGAGCTGTGTTACCCATGATGGCCTGGTCCAGACTGAAGTAAGCCACAGCTTTCAGGTGGAGCATGGACAGGTAACCCTGGCAACCAGAGGTCAAAGGTCAGAAGTTACTATGGCAACCATAGCAGGCTTTAGTAGCTTTTATTGTTGCTGCACAATAAAAAAACACAATTTTAAAATGTTATAGTTTGTAGTTTTTAATCTCCTGAGGTTTTTAAATCTATTTAGTTTTATTTCATGATTTTTATTACTGGTGTGCATTCGTTTCAAATTGTTTTACTGTTGACATTTGTTCTGTCTTATTATTGGCTCGTCAGTCATCTGCAAAGTAGTTTTAACTGCACTGACCTGTACGAAAGGTGCTGCACAAATAAAGTTTGATTGATTTATTGATTGATCAATTCTACTTTTATGAAGCTTTTACATTTTCAAATTTTGTTGACATTGTCAGAAAAGTGATAATTCTAATTTATGTTTATTATTGAGGTCGTAGTGGATGGGGGTGTACTGAGGTGTTCCTAATATTTTGTCCACCGCGTGAACATACATGAGGGGGGCAAAATATTAGGAACACTTTCCAATATAATGCAAAATGATCAATAACCTGACAAATAGTCCCTTTACACCTTGCATCCAGATTGTATCTAATATGATTTAACCTGGTCATATCAATAAAGTGACCAGTGAGTGTAGTTTATTGATATGAATAAATATATATCTTGTTTTAGGATGTATTTCAATGTGTTACAGTGGTGTTCTCTGCTCTCTGATTGGACGAACCTCCAGCCACTCAGTAGCTCCAACGTTCCCAAAATCTCCGGCGTCCCAGCTGACGAACAGCAAACTGCGTCTGGGACTGAAACCTGAGAACGCAGAAATCCACCAACACTGCTGTGATGAAGGCACTGATTCATAGAAAACATCAGAAAATGATTCCATTGTGTTCTACTGTCAAACAGACACTATGACGTCGAGGTTCTGGGTACTAATGTTGGTCACATGACTGATCATATCCGTCCTTGTTATCTTGACTGACAGGTTAACTGGTTATTGAGGGTTTGAAGTTGGGTTTTTACCATTTTGAACAATAACACTGGTAAAAACACTTCCTGTGAGACTGCAGCAAACCACCACCTACACCCAAAACATCACTGAGAATGTCACACCTTAGCAACCACCTGTTCAACATACAAAGTCTCCATCTAGCCCAAAAATACCTTAACAACAGCCTAGCAACCATCTCCAAACAACCCATTAACACTACAGTGATGCCCTACAGACCACCAACAGAGTACAAACTGCAGCAATCAATAAGTTGTTTTATTTCCAAATCTTTAGACATTTTTCCAAATATATGTCGTTATTCATCTCTGTGGTTTGATCTCTGTGATGTTCTCCTTCCTCCTCGTCATCTCTCTGGTCACCTTTTCACTTCCCTGGTGCTCTATTTCTCTCACCAGTTCTCCTGATGTATCTCAGTTCATTAGTTGGTTCTTCTTTGGTGATGTCACCCTTCTTCATTTTTACAAGTGTCTCCTACAAGATTCAGAGTGAATTGATGTTTGTCCTTTAATAGTCTTCATTATTAATAGTGGTGAACAACTTAACACTGAATGTTGTGGAAAGTTTGAGTGAATGTTTTTCACTTGCTGTCTGTTTCAACCTCCTGCAGCTCTTCAATGTTTCCCAACAGATTTCTGAAATAAGATTCAAAGTGATCAGTAATAATGGTAATGCAGCTTTCTTTAAGGGTTTAAACTGGCTCCTACATATAAAGACCATATTCACTAATTGTGTCACTTAAACTCTGTGAAGTCGCACATTTAATGCTGCCAACAATCCAAGATATCCAGTGTTTATCCAGTAATGCTGATTAAACAAAAGTTCTTTTCTCTGAGCTTCAATTTGAATATATGGTGAAAGTGCAAACTCTCAGGAAAGCTTTGAATGAACTGCTGACTAATGTGACTTTTTGTTTGAGACTTGGAGCGAGTGATTTTAGTGCTTTCTTTAAACTGGATGCTTTCATGTGTTGCACTTATATGACTGATCTAAAATGTGGACATTTGTCTGCAGGACATGCAGTTTCAGAGATGTTGATAGATGCAGACACTCATAAACACTGGTGAATATTTGTGTTTAGTCAGGTTTAATCAGTTCCTCGCACAATCAAACACTTGTAACTATTACTAAACAGAACACGCTTCAGCAAAATGACCCACCCACTATCCACCTTTCTATTATTGGAAGTTGGCAACACTACACATACATTTAGCTGGAAAAAAGCCATCAGCAGTCATTGTGTGCAGCCAGCGAGGACCAGGAGAGGCTGCACAGAAAGCTGTTTGGTCCAGGAGCTGCTGCCCGCTGCAGGGACGACTAACGGCAGCATACATGGCTCTGACAGGAGTCTACAGGAATTGTATTGTATTGTAATAGTCTTGTATTCACTTGCACTGGGACATTGGAGTTTCACTCTTGTGAATTTCCAATCAGCCACAACTTTTCATTTATTTTTGGATTAGATGTCTAAAACTGGGGTGGCAGCTGGGGTGGCAAGGCATTTTTTAGGGGCAGCAGCTCGTAGTGACCACATAGTACCTACATAGTAACCACATAGTAACCACATAGTGACTACATAGTAACCACATAGTAACCACATATTAACCACATAGTGACCACATAGTACCTACATAGTAACCACATAGTAACCTCATAGCAAGCACATAGTAACGTCATAGTGATCACATAATATCCTTATAGCAACCACATAGTAACTACATAGTAACCACATAGTAACCTCATAGCAAGCATATAGTAATCACAGTGATCACATAATAACTTCATAGTAACCACATAGTACCTACATAGTAACCACATAGTAACCACATAGTAACCACATAGTAACCTCGTAGTGACCACATAGTACCTACATAGTAACCACATAGTAACCACATAGTGACTACATAGTAACCACATAGTAACCTCATGGCAAGCACATAGTAACGTCATAGTGACCACATAATAACTTCATAGTAACCACATAGTGACTACATAGTAACCACATAGTAACCTCACAGTGACTACATAGTAACCACATAGTAACCTCATAGCAAGCACATAGTAACGTCATAGAGACCACATAATAACCTCATAGCAACCACATAGTAACCTCAAGGTAACCTCATAGTGACCTATCACCTCCATCAGTGAGCACACCTGTCTCCAGGTGAGTCTTACCATTTTTCACCATGGCAGAGAATGTTCGAGCCAGCTCCAGCAGGATCGCTGTCCCGATTCCAGACTTCACGGCTCCTGGACCCAGCGAGTCCCTCTGAGCTCCCAGTATGATGTACTGGTCTGACAGGACACAGTGAGTTGCATCACTGCAGAAACAGGTTCTGTAAAACATAAATCTGTGTTCAGAGCTCACCTGGCTCGTCCCGGCCCTCCAGAGAGGAGAAGATGTTGTTGAGCAGGACAGGTGTCATGGCATTGTGGACGGCCATCTTGACTCGGCGCCCTGAGCTGAACTGTGGACCGACCACGCAGCGCACATATGGCAGCCGAACCCGCCACGACGGAGGACAGGACGGACCAGACAGCTGGCTGAGAGACAGAGGGATGCAGTGAGGTCACAGTCACACCTGAATAGGTAATTTGAGTGGGCGGGGCTCACCTGAGCAACTTGGCTGCCACGGTGGCACTGATTGGCAGAGCCGGGATGAGCGGCAGGCCGGAAGACTGAATTGGCGGGAACTGTGTGTGATTGAAGGAAGGAAAGCCGGGAGTGAAGGGGTCACCTGACCCCAGGTGTACCTGTGATTGGACAACAGAGAGGGAGATGCCAATTGGTGTTAAGAAGCAGTGATATATTACACCTGTAAGTGTGTGTGTCACATGTTCAGACACAGCGGTGTGTGTGTGTGTGTGTCACATGTTCAGACACAGCGGTGTGTGTGTGTTACATGTTAAGATACTGTGGTGTGTGTGTGTGTTACATGTTCAGACACAGCGGTGTGTGTGTGTTACATGTTAAGATACTGTGGTATGTGTGTGTTACATGTTCAGACACAGCGGTGTGTGTGTGTTACATGTTCAGACACAGCGGTGTGTGTGTGTGTGTCACATGTTCAGACATGGCGGTGTGTGTGTGTGTGTTACATGTTAAGATACTGTGGTATGTGTGTGTGTTACATGTTCAGACACGGCGGTGTGTGTGTGTGTGTCACATGTTCAGACATGGCGGTGTGTGTGTGTGTGTTACATGTTAAGATACTGTGGTATGTGTGTGTGTTACATGTTCAGACACGGCGGTGTGTGTGTGTGTGTGTGTGTGTGTGTGTGTGTGTGTGTGTGTGTGTGTGTGTGTGTTACATGTTCAGACACGGCGGTGTGTGTGTGTGTGTCACATGTTCAGACACAGCGGTGTGTGTGTGTGTGTGTGTGTGTGTTACATGTTCAGACACGGCGGTGTGTGTGTTCAGTCCGAGGCGTCGGGGGTCCTGCGGCAGGTCAGCGGGGTCGGGGTAGATCAAAGCTCCGCCTGCTCCGTACCTCTCAGCCATCCAGACCTTCTCAGCGAAGCTGACCCCGCCCCCGACACGCATCACCACCACACAGCCAATCACAGACACACCCGAACTCTTCAGCCAATTGAAATCCTCTGGACGGCCGTAGTTGGCATAGACCACGCCCCCCTGCAGAGAGACAGACAGGTAAAGGTGAGTGGGACTGTGGTTACCATAGCAACATGTACATCCTGTCTGTGCGTCTCACCGTGGTACTTCCTGTGGCGCTGTATGGACAGAAGTCTGCCGGGTTCAGAGGAATCTGCTCTGAGATCAGACCTGCAGAGTCCACCAGCCACAGAGAACTCCTCTGAGACCTGCACACACACACAAACAGTAAACAAACAAACAAAAACAACTAAAAACAAACAGTACCTCAGCCTCCAGGTGTTGGGGGTCAGAGGGCAGGTCATACCTGCTGCTGTCAGGTTATTTATTGGTCCGTACCTGCTGCTGTCAGGTTATTTATTGGTTTGTACCTGCTGCTGTCAGGTTGTTTATTGGTTCGTACCTGCTGCTGTCAGGTTGTTTATTGGTCCGTACCTGCTGCTGTCAGGTTGTTTATTGGTTCGTACCTGCTGCTGTCAGGTTGTTTATTGGTTCGTACCTGCTGCTGTCAGGTTGTTTATCGGTTCGTACCTGCTGCTGTCAGGTTGTTTATTGGTTCGTACCTGCTGCTGTCAGGTTGTTTATTGGTTCGTACCTGCTGCTGTCAGGTTGTTTATTGGTTCGTACCTGCTGCTGTCAGGTTGTTTATCGGTTTGTACCTGCTGCTGTCAGGTTGTTTATTGGTTCGTACCTGCTGCTGTCAGGTTGTTTATTGGTTCGTACCTGCTGCTGTCAGGTTGTTTATCGGTTTGTACCTGCTGCTGTCAGGTTGTTTATCGGTTTGTACCTGCTGCTGTCAGGTTGTTTATTGGTCTGTACCTGCTGCTGTCAGGTTGTTTATTGGTCCGTACCTGCTGCTGTCAGGTTGTTTATTGGTTCGTACCCGCTGCTGTCAGGTTGTTTATCGGTCCGTACCTGCTGCTGTCAGGTTGTTTATCGGTCCGTACCTGCTGCTGTCAGGTTGTTTATTGGTTTGTACCTGCTGCTGTCAGGTTATTTATTGGTTTGTACCTGCTGCTGTCAGGTTGTTTATCGGTTCGTACCTGCTGCTGTCAGGTTGTTTATCGGTTCGTACCCGCTGCTGTCAGGTTGTTTATTGGTTCGTACCTGCTGCTGTCAGGTTGTTTATTGGTTCGTACCTGCTGCTGTCAGGTTGTTTATTGGTTCGTACCTGCTGCTGTCAGGTTATTTATTGGTTTGTACCTGCTGCTGTCAGGTTGTTTATTGGTTCGTACCTGCTGCTGTCAGGTTGTTTATCGGTTCGTACCCGCTGCTGTCAGGTTGTTTATTGGTTCGTACCTGCTGCTGTCAGGTTGTTTATTGGTTCGTACCTGCTGCTGTCAGGTTGTTTATTGGTTTGTACCTGCTGCTGTCAGGTTGTTTATTGGTTCGTACCCGCTGCTGTCAGGTTGTTTATTGGTTCGTACCTGCTGCTGTCAGGTTGTTTATTGGTTCGTACCTGCTGCTGTCAGGTTGTTTATTGGTTCGTACCTGCTGCTGTCAGGTTGTTTATTGGTGCGTACCCGCTGCTGTCAGGTTGTTTATTGGGTTGTACCTGCTGCTGTCAGGTTGTTTATTGGGTTGTACCTGCTGCTGTCAGGTTATTTATTGGGTTGTACCTGCTGCTGTCAGGTTATTTATCGGTCTGTACCTGCTGCTGTCAGGTTGTTTATTGGTTCGTACCCGCTGCTGTCAGGTTGTTTATTGGTCCGTACCTGCTGCTGTCAGGTTGTTTATTGGTTTGAGCCTGCTGCTGTCAGGTTGTTTATTGGTTCGTACCTGCTGCTGTCAGGTTGTTTATTGGTTTGTACCTTCTGCTGTCAGGTTGTTTATTGGTGCGTACCTGCTGCTGTCAGGTTGTTTATTGGTTCGTACCTGCTGCTGTCAGGTTGTTTATTGGTTCGTACCTGCTGCTGTCAGGTTGTTTATTGGTTCGTACCTGCTGCTGTCAGGTTGTTTATTGTTTCGTACCTGCTGCTGTCAGGTTGTTTATCGGTTCGTACCTGCTGCTGTCAGGTTGTTTATTGGTTTGTACCTGTGGGGGAACTGCAGCGTGGCGTACAGAGACTCGGTCCAGGTGTGATCCATCTGCAGCCGTCTGAAGCGACGCAGGATCTCTGAGGCCAGAGACGTTCCCTCTGCAGAGCCGGGAGGGTGACTCGCTCTGCTGACTCGACTGAAAAACAATCAATCATCAATCAGTCAATCACTCCATTATATCTGACTGATAACTGATCAGTCACCCGATCATACCTGACGGTGTTGTGAATATCTTCGTCCTGTAGCAACTTCCTCATCATCACTCTCAGCTCTCCCAGGTAAAGCCCCGCCCCTCCCTCTGCAGGTGGCTTAGCCCCGCCCCCCGGCTGCCAATCCTCCTCTCCCCACCCCCCCACCTGCACGCTGTGGCACCGCCCACCGAACACGGCGTAGGCCAATAGGAACGCTGAGAGAGAGACAGACAGAGAGAGCATCCAGACTTTGATGTTCTGATAATATTTTGCCGTCACTGTTGTGTAGAAGAAGCTTCTAATAACGACCAGAACAGGCTGAACACTGAACACTTTACTGCAACATGCTGCAGTTTTACAGAAAAGAACGTTTCCTTTTGTTTACTCTGTATATGAATGATCATGTCAACTCCCAACCTAATCAATTAGTCATGTGACATTTTCAGATGATACTGTTATTCTTTACTTTTACTTTTACTAATTACTCACGAGCAGCTCTAACATCAGCAGCTGCGGAGCTGAAGTGGATCAGTTTGTGGACTCATGATGAGCATCATCTGCACATCACTGTATGATAAACTAAAGAAACTATCAGATCACAGCTCTGTTTCCATACACAGTCCTCACATCACACAGGTCAGTAATTATACATATTTATTACACGGCTTTGTTGAATACTCAACTCTGATTGATCAATCACAGCATTCAACGGTCTGTTATTCCTGAATGAGAACAGACTGTTGCTATGGACATAGTTCTGATCATTGACATCCAATCATATTGATCCACAGAATTACCAGCAGCTCATTCCTGACATCATGTGGCAAAAAAATGTTTTTGTCTCACTTCAACATCAATAGAAATGTTCAGTTTAACATGAATTATAACAGTAGGTTCATCTTAAGAAGGCTACAGTTTATGTTGCCATGGATACAGTTCCAACCATAGAGTCTAACAGACTATTTATTTAGAGGAAGCAATAAAATACTTTTTAAATCAATAAAATCATTTTTGAATCAATATTTTGTATCAAATTATTGATTTCTTTAGTAAATATCAGTGTAATAAGCAGGTTAATGTACAGCGAGCAGGTGGTTATAGTGAAATGAACCCTGACAGGCTGATTCTGCATCTCTGTACGTTAACCGTTACTCAGACGTCCATACTGACAGAGGATCAGCTGTCTGTGTGAGAATCATCAGCTCCTTCATTTCTGTCACTCAGAGTCTTTGGTGTCTGCAGGACTGTTCTGCTCTACAGGGCGGCCATCGAGTCCGTTCTACATCATGGTGTTAGCTGCTGGTTCAGGGCTGTAATCTTCAGTCTGGTTGAGACAGCAGGAAAGATTATGGAAGCAGCCAGAAAAGTTTAATCTGACGCCTCTCACGTGATGAACTCTGGGAGGAGGTTCAGGGTTCCTCTGTGTTAAACACAATCATTATAAACATTAATTTGTTCCTTTATCAGTTAAATTTACAGACAGACGGCGAGGCTCTCAGATACCTGCTGCTCTCCACCGTCAGCATGTAAAGTCTGGGATTATTTACTGAGCTGTGAATGTTTGATATCTTATTACTTTAGACTGCAGTTTTTAATAGAGTGAATGTTTCTGTCTGCATGTGTGATCTTATTTACTGTGTTTTTTCTTAAATTGTTTTTATTGTGTTGTTGTTGCAGCGATTCTCTTTGTCCAAGATGAATTTCTCCTGCGGTAGACAATAAAAGTGACCTTGACCTTAAACAACAGACTTTGCCTCATTTCTTCTTCTATGGTTTTTAATATGGAGCACAAAACAAATGTGTGATTTCCTGTCCTGCCAGACCTCCTTTAATCACATGATCACACTAATCAATAAAGTGTGTGTGTGTGCGTGTGTGTGTGTGAGTCTGTGTGTGTGTGTGTGTGTGTGTGTGTGTGTGCGTGTGAGTCTGTGTGTGTGTGTGTGTGTGTGTGTGTGTGTGCGTGTGAGTCTGTGTGTGTGTGTGTGTGTGCGTGTGAGTCTGTGTGTGTGTGTGTGTACCGGTGGTAAACACGATGATTCCACACACAAACACAAACACGCCGGCTCTTCGGTAACCACGGCGACCCCGCAGCACCAGCGCTGTGATGTCACTGCTTGGCTCCTCCTCCTCCTCCTGTGATGTCACAAACCTCACCTCCACCCTCTGGGCCCCTCCCCCCGCCTCCTCCTCCTCCATGGCCACGCCCACTGAGCGGTGGAGAGACACTGACTGAAGAGAGAGAGAGAGAGAGATGGTAACCATGGCAACGGGTCAGAGGGGGCGGGGCCATGCGGGGCACTTGGCGGCCTCACCTGTCTCAGACGAGTCCTGATGGAGTCCATGCTGACTGTTGCTGCTGTGATTGGCTCCTCAGAGGGGTCAGAGGTCAACGAGAGTCTGTTTGATCTGCTTAACTTTATTAACAGCAGAGTAAACACACACACACACACACACACACACACACACACACACACACACACACACACATTCAGACTGTCTGATTTAAGGTGGAATTAAGAATTTGAGGATTAAAACTGAACAGTTTGAGACAAACTAAAGAGACGTTTACAACAAACATCAAACATGTTCTGAACTTGTGAGTTTAAAATGAAGAGAAATGACGACAGTAAATAATAAATAATAAACATTGTTTCAGATGTTTATTGATTGATGTTTTAACGAGGAGAGAACTCCATATCATAAATCATCATATGTCATTAGATCAGAGTGAAGGTTATAGTTCGTATGTGTGTGTCTGATTTACATTATTATTAACATACATCTTATAAACTGATTACAGATAAACTATTGATCTGAAGAGCAGCTGGTAGCCACAGCTGTCAGATGAATGATGTGCAGTAGAAGTACATACTCAGGTAAAGTACATGTACCTCAGAGTGCTACAGCAGTAGTAAATGTACTTAGTTACTGGTATAAATGATGTCACATGTTCACTTCATGTGTTGAGTGAATGTAAAGTTTTACTGACCTCTTTTATTCCTCTTCTCTCTCTCTCCGTCCATTCATCTGTTTCTGTCAATCAGTAAACATGTCAATCAACTCTGGAAAGTCCGACCCCCCCCCCCCCCCCCCCCCCTCCCCCACCCTCATGGTCAGTGACCTGACAGAGCTCCGCCCCCTTCATCCACCAGTGTTTACCTCTAAAAAAACACAGAAAAACACAGAAATGCAGCAAAAGCACAATATATTTCTGTCTGATCATTTAACTAATAACTTCCTCTGTCGTCATTTAGTACATTCATGCAGCTGTTATCATGAAACTGACTCAGAGATAAAACCAGCGATGATCACATGTTACACAGGAAACATTTAAAACAGTTCAGCACCACAATATCATATGATGAATATGATAAAATAAGATAAAAACTGTAAACATTAACATTATGCAAAGGGAAACTTTGATCTATGATAAATAAAATGCTGTTTTAGGAAGGTTTAGTTTGAGACATGAACATGTTTAAAGCGGTCAGATACATGAACATGCAGAACTTCTATGGAGCTTTTTCCCTATCTTTATTCAAGAGCGTTTATATCAATTTGAGAGCATAATTTATTGATTTCACATTCAAATTTTGTAATTTGTCCCTAAAAACCCTGCCGTCGCACTCAAATATCCTCTGCTAGCGCTTAGATTTGCTGTTTCTGCTCAAACTGTTTGCTTCCACTCAAATATAATGTTGCACAGATTCGCTGCTTCAGCTTCAGCTCCTCACTCAGGCTGCTTCTCTTCTACTCTCAGATTTCTCCTCTGCTCTGGGATTTTTTGTGCAACAACCATCAAATTCCCCCAACCACTAGAAAGCCAGGTTTAGTGTTGACCAATGAAATGATCCCTGCCTCCTTGCGAGTTTGTTTGCTTTACTTCTCAGAGCGTCCCGTACGGGCGGGTACTCTTTAACCGGGTTCATCCACTTTGCCCTCCAGGGCTTCATTAAATGTACTTCCCTGCTTTCTTTACGACTTTTGGAATAAAAGGATGGTTCATTTATACACCAGCACCCGTGATTTTTACTATAATAAAGTAGATAAAGATTCACCAGCAGAATGAGCCAAAATCCTCCCTGAACACTGAGATTAGCTTCAGGAAGGTTTGAAGCTCATTGCAAACAGAAGCTTCTCCACCAAGTATCAATTACATTCAGTTAACATGTCAATACTTTTTCCTGCGTCATTCCAAGTTAATGCACAGAACTTTTTTTATTGATTATAATTGTTGGGCCTCAAACCATGAGGTCACACAAAGCAGGCCTACATGTAACCTGTGAGGCCTGACCACGAGGTGCTTTGTTCCTTTGTTTTCCCCGAGACAAAGGACAAAAAATGCTGCTTAGACAATGGGAGTCCGTTGCAAACTCCATTTCCAAGGATGCTTTGCGGTTTTCACACCTCAGCAGGGAGCAGTCAACATACAGTCTCATTGCTTTGATGACGCAGCCATGACATCACCACCCCTTTAAAAACTGAACATGCCCTGAAGCACACGCCTTTCCCATGTCACTGAGCTAGGGGTAACTCCTGTTCCTCTGTGAGTCAGCTGACTGAAGGGGGTACCCCACACACGTGTTTTCCCCTCATCGAAGACTCCCCTCGCATATCCCCAACATAATGTTATAATTTCTTTAGCTATGTTGCCTTATTGAGTTGATAACAATGTCTGGTCTTAATTGCATGAGAATAGCTGCTCTGGAAATATGTTGATGTGTTGAACACTTGAAGATTTTACGGCTGCGAGTAAAATAACTGTGATAAAAGCTCCAGAGGAGCCTCCCATCACCTCTTATCAATATAATCAACTCTGTTCAATCAATGAAAAATGACTTTTATCCTCCGACTTCAACAGGAGAAGAAGGATAAATATCCTGGAATCAACTGGACTTTAATAACTGTTGTTTGTGTGAAACCTGTAAAACTTTACGAGTTTATTGATGAGTTTAATAAACAGGAAGTGTGTCAGCTGTAGTGATCAATGTCTGATCAATAATATCATCATGTATCACTTTATACACACTCACTAAACTTGTAGTTTCATTTTTTGTGGAATCAGAACGGACGGAGAAAACAACCAATCACTGAAAGCAAGAAGCTCAGGTACAGTTCACAGAGAGTCACAAGGTTTTCTGAAGGTTTTCTGAAGGTTTTCTGAAGGTTTATTATGGTTAAAAACTTGTATCAAATCTATCAATCACACACAAATCAATCAGATCACTGGATTATATTGATTGAAGCAGAGTTAAGGAGTCAGTCAGTGGAAATACAGGAGCCACTTTATCATCAGGCAGCGTAGGCGACTAAAAGGACCCAAACATCTGTAGATGAATTATGATGTTTAGATATAAAATGTTGAATTATGTTGCTGTTCTGACTCTTTGTACCTGAAATAACTCACAAAAGGCCCCAAAAGCTCTTAAAGATGCAGCTGAGTAGTTGAGAGGAAACATTGTTCCACTGATTTACTGACAGATAAATGTTACTGGTTACGCTGCTGCTTCACATTTTACCCACTAAACACAAACATTCACACATGAAGCATCATCACTGGTTCAAATATCAGCAGGACGCAAGAAGGGAAAGACCAGGACCAGGACCAGGACCAGGAGCAGGACCAGGACCAGGACCAGGACCAGGACCAGGGCCAGGACCAGGAGCAGGACCAGGGGTAGGACCAGGATCAGGACCAGGACCAAGACCAGGACCAGGGCCAGGAGCAGGACCGGGACGAGGAGTAGGATCAGTTAGAGGGGACCAGAATCAGAACCAGGGGTAGGAGCAGGACCAGGACCAGGACCAGGGGTAGGACCAGGACCAGGACCAGGATCAGGACCAGGACCAGGACCAGGACCAAAACCAGGACCAGGATCAGGACCAGGAGTAGGAGCAGGACCAGGACCAGGACCAGGAGTAGGAGCAGGAGTAGGAGCAGGAGCAGGAGCAGGATCAGTTAGAGGGGACCAGAATGCGTCCTGGGTTAAAGAAGAATAGACGAGAACAAGATCAACAACAGAACCATATTTTAGACTGGTATCAGACTGGTGTCAGACTGGTCAGACTGGTGTCAGACTGGTATCAGACTGGTATCAAACTGGTCAGACTGGTGTCAGACTGGTCAGACTGGTGTCAGACTGGTATCAGACTGTATCAGACTGGTCAGACTAGTGTCAGACTGGTGTCAGACTGGTGTCAGACTGGTATCAGACTGGTCAGACTGGTATCAGATTGGTGTCAGACTGGTGTCAGACTGGTGTCAGCCTGGTCAGACTGGTGTCAGACTGGTCAGACTGGTGTCAGACTGGTATCAGACTGGTATCAAACTGGTCAGACTGGTGTCAGACTGGTCAGACTGGTGTCAGACTGGTATCAGACTGTATCAGACTGGTCAGAGTGGTGTCAGACTGGTCAGACTGGTGTCAGACTGGTCAGACTGGTATCAGACTGGTCAGACTGGTGTCAGACTGGTGTCAGACTGGTATCAGACTGGTCAGACTGGTATCAGATTGGTGTCAGACTGGTGTCAGACTGGTGTCAGCCTGGTCAGACTGGTGTCAGACTGGTCAGACTGGTGTCAGACTGGTATCAGACTGGTATCAAACTGGTCAGACTGGTGTCAGACTGGTGTCAGACTGGTCAGACTGGTGTCAGACTGGTATCAGACTGGTATCAAACTGGTCAGACTGGTGTCAGACTGGTCAGACTGGTATCAGACTGGTCAGACTGGTGTCAGACTGGTGTCAGACTGGTATCAGACTGGTCAGACTGGTATCAGATTGGTGTCAGACTGGTGTCAGACTGGTGTCAGCCTGGTCAGACTGGTGTCAGACTGGTCAGACTGGTGTCAGACTGGTATCAGACTGGTATCAAACTGGTCAGACTGGTGTCAGACTGGTCAGACTGGTGTCAGACTGGTATCAGACTGTATCAGACTGGTCAGAGTGGTGTCAGACTGGTCAGACTGGTGTCAGACTGGTCAGACTGGTATCAGACTGGTCAGACTGGTGTCAGACTGGTGTCAGACTGGTATCAGACTGGTCAGACTGGTATCAGATTGGTGTCAGACTGGTGTCAGACTGGTGTCAGACTGGTCAGACTGGTCAGACTGGTATCAGACTGGTCAGACTGGTATCAGATTGGTGTCAGACTGGTGTCAGACTGGTGTCAGACTGGTCAGACTGGTCAGACTGGTATCAGACTGGTGTCAGACTGGTATCAGACTGGTCAGACTGGTTTCCTGCTCTGACCTTGGGACTTCCTCTTGTAGTAGATGAATCCAGCCAGAGATAAGATCAGACCCAGGATCAGTCCTGACGCTCCGATGGCGATCTTGTTTCTCTCTGACTCAGGCAGGGACGGATCTGAGGACAGACAGGTAGAGAGACAGACAGGTGAGCAGACAGACAGGTAGAGAGACAGACAGGTGAGCACACAGACAGGTAGAGAGACAGACTGGTGAGCACACAGACAGGAAGAGAGACAGACAGGTAGAGAGACAGACAGGTGAGCACACAGACAGGAAGAGAGACAGACAGACAGGTGAGCAGGCAGACAGACAGGTGAGCAGACAGACAGACAGACAGGTGAGCAGACAGACAGACAGGTGAGCAGACAGACAGGTAGAGAGACAGACAGACAGGTGAGCAGACAGACAGTCAGACAGACAGACAGACAGACAGGTGAGCAGACAGACAGACAGACAGACAGGTGAGCAGACAGACAGACAGGTGAGCAGACAGACAGGTAGAGAGACAGACAGACAGGTGAGCAGACAGACAGACAGGTGAGCAGACAGACAGGTGAGCAGACAGACAGACAGGTGAGCAGACAGACAGACAGACAGACAGACAGACAGGTGAGCAGACAGACAGACAGACAGACAGGTGAGCAGACAGACAGACAGACAGGTGAGCAGACAGACAGACAGGTAGAGAGACAGACAGACAGACAGGTGAGCAGACAGACAGACAGGTGAGCAGACAGACAGGTCTTTACCCCAGTCAGTAACCAGAGGTTCTTGCAGGCTGGCGTGTTCCACCATACAGGAGATCTTCTCTCCAGACCTTCAACACAAACAAACATCAGAGTTTGTGACAAACTTCCAGCAGCAACATTCTGAGCTGAGTTTCCTTCATTCTCAGTAAATCACTCTGCTCAACGTTCAGCCACAAACTCAACCTGACTGACAGCGAAGCGTCCTGACGGAGCCGCCTCACCTTTACCGATCACCCGCAGCCGGACTCACCTGGGCGTGTACTCCAGGTGGGAGTGGATCTGGTAGTACCAATCGGCGTCCGCCATCTCATCGGTGGAAGTGACATCAGAGGAGACTTCCTGTCCGTCTCTGAGCCATGTGACTCTGATCTGTTTGGGGTAGAAGTCGTAGACGCTGCAGACCAACATGGAGGGATGGTTACCAGAAGAGGACGCCACCGAGTGGAGGACGACGTAGGGCTTCACTGAAACACAGTCACATTATGTATATAAAGTAACGGACTGTGTTCATGTTAGTGTTTCACTGTTATGATTGTTACTGTGAGAATGTTAGTTTAGCTCAGATATGGTCTGCTGAGATGTAGTACTGATATTTCCAGACTGTCAGTGAACATGTTGTCAGCTTAGACGCTGTGAAGCCTGTCTGTCATGTGATCTACCTGTAGTGATCAACAGGAGGTAGTGCACCTGTAACTGGCTGAGAGTTAGAGTGGTAGTAGTAGTATTGCAGTAGTACTGCAGTAGTAGTAATAGTAGTATTGCAGTAGTAGTAATAGTAGTATTGCAGTAGTAGTAGTATTGCAGTAGTGGTAATATTGTAGTAATAGTATTGCAGTAGTAGTATTGTAGTAGTAGTATTGCAGTAATGGTAGTATTGTAGTAGTAGTGGTATTGCAGTAGTATTGTAGTAGTACTGCAGTAGTAGTGGTAGTATTGCAGTAGTACTGCAGTAGTAGTAATAGTAGTATTGCAGTAGTAGTAATAGTAGTATTGCAGTAGTAGTAGTATTGCAGTAGTAGTAATATTGTAGTAATAGTATTGCAGTAGTAGTATTGTAGTAGTAGTATTGCAGTAATGGTAGTATTGTAGTAGTAGTGGTATTGCAGTAGTATTGTAGTAGTACTGCAGTAGTAGTGGTAGTATTGCAGTAGTACTGCAGTAGTAGTAATAGTAGTATTGCAGTAGTAGTAATAGTAGTATTGCAGTAGTAGTAGTATTGCAGTAGTAGTAATATTGTAGTAATAGTATTGCAGTAGTAGTATTGTAGTAGTAGTATTGCAGTAATGGTAGTATTGTAGTAGTAGTGGTATTGCAGTAGTATTGTAGTAGTACTGCAGTAGTAGTAGTAGTATTGCATTAGTACTGCAGTAGTAGTAATAGTAGTATTGCAGTAGTAGTAATAGTAGTATTGCAGTAGTAGTAGTATTGCAGTAGTAGTAATATTGTAGTGGTAGTAGTAGTATTGTAGTAGTATCGCAGTAGTAGTAATAGTAGTATTGCAGTAGTAGTAGTATTGCAGTAGTAGTAGTAGTATTGTAGTAGTATTGCAGTAGTAGTAATATTGTAGTAATAGTATTGCAGTAGTAGTATTGTAATAGTAGTATTGCAGTAATGGTAGTATTGTAGTAGCAGTGGTATTGCAGTAGTATTGTAGTAGTACTGCAGTAGTAGTAGTAGTATTGCAGTAGTACTGCAGTAGTAGTAATAGTAGTATTGCAGTAGTAATAGTAGTATTGCAGTAGTAGTAGTATTGCAGTAGTAGTAGTATTGTAGTAGTATTGCAGTAGTAGTAGTAATATTGTAGTAATAGTATTGCAGTAGTAATATTGTAGTAGTACTGCAGTAGTATTGTAGTAGTAGTATTGCAGTAATGGTAGTATTGTAGTAGTAGTGGTATTGCAGTAGTATTGTAGTAGTACTGCAGTAGTAGTAGTAGTAGTAGTAGTAGTATTGTAGTAGTACTGCAGTAGTTGCAGTAGTAGTATTGCAGTAGTAGTAGTAGTAGTAGTAGTATTGCAGTAGTAGTAGTACTGCAGTAGTAGTGGTATTGCAGTAGTATTGTAGTAGTACTGCAGTAGTAGTAGTAGTATTGCAGTAGTACTGCAGTAGTAGTAATAGTAGTATTGCAGTAGTAATAGTAGTATTGCAGTAGTAGTAGTATTGCAGTAGTAGTAGTATTGTAGTAGTATTGCAGTAGTAGTAGTAATATTGTAGTAATAGTATTGCAGTAGTAATATTGTAGTAGTACTGCAGTAGTATTGTAGTAGTAGTATTGCAGTAATGGTAGTATTGTAGTAGTAGTGGTATTGCAGTAGTATTGTAGTAGTACTGCAGTAGTAGTAGTAGTAGTAGTAGTAGTATTGTAGTAGTACTGCAGTAGTTGCAGTAGTAGTATTGCAGTAGTAGTAGTAGTAGTAGTATTGCAGTAGTAGTAGTACTGCAGTAGTAGTGGTATTGCAGTAGTATTGTAGTAGTACTGCAGTAGTAGTAGTAGTATTGCAGTAGTACTGCAGTAGTAGTAATAGTAGTATTGCAGTAGTAATAGTAGTATTGCAGTAGTAGTAGTATTGCAGTAGTAGTAGTATTGTAGTAGTATTGCAGTAGTAGTAGTAATATTGTAGTAATAGTATTGCAGTAGTAATATTGTAGTAGTACTGCAGTAGTATTGTAGTAGTAGTATTGCAGTAATGGTAGTATTGTAGTAGTAGTGGTATTGCAGTAGTATTGTAGTAGTACTGCAGTAGTAGTAGTAGTAGTAGTAGTAGTATTGTAGTAGTACTGCAGTAGTTGCAGTAGTAGTATTGCAGTAGTAGTAGTAGTAGTAGTATTGCAGTAGTAGTAGTACTGCAGTAGTAGTGGTATTGCAGTAGTATTGTAGTAGTACTGCAGTAGTAGTAGTAGTATTGCAGTAGTACTGCAGTAGTAGTAATAGTAGTATTGCAGTAGTAATAGTAGTATTGCAGTAGTAGTAGTATTGCAGTAGTAGTAGTATTGTAGTAGTATTGCAGTAGTAGTAGTAATATTGTAGTAATAGTATTGCAGTAGTAATATTGTAGTAGTACTGCAGTAGTATTGTAGTAGTAGTATTGCAGTAATGGTAGTATTGTAGTAGTAGTGGTATTGCAGTAGTATTGTAGTAGTACTGCAGTAGTAGTAGTAGTAGTAGTAGTATTGTAGTAGTACTGCAGTAGTTGCAGTAGTAGTATTGCAGTAGTAGTAGTAGTAGTAGTATTGCAGTAGTAGTAGTAATAGTAGTATTAATATTGTGGTAGTACTGCAGTAGTAGCAGTGTTTCACCACCAGATGGAGTCTCTAGTCTGATGTATTTAGGAAACAAACGTGTGTCTGTTAATATAATCTTCATATCAGCAGTAGTAGTAGTAATAGTAGTATTAATATTGTAGTAGTACTGCAGTAGTTGCAGTAGTAGTATTGTAGTAGTACTGCAGTAGTTGCAGTGTTTCACCACCAGATGGAGTCTCTAGTCTGATGTATTTAGGAAACAAACGTGTGTCTGTTAATATAATCTTAATATCAGGCAGATTAAACTTGTTTTCATTCAGATTAATCAGCTGACAGGTTTTTAATAACGACGTCGTTTTCATTTGAGGACAGAAACAGAAACTATGAACACAAAATAAAACAAACCTTTAAACTGATCTGATCATTGATTCATCAGTTTAAACTTTATTGATAAACAGTAAATATGAGTCATGATGTCAATCAATCAGCAGTTAATGATTCAGTTTGTTAACGAGGTTTAATGTGATCAAACACAAACTCACCTGATTTAGACAGAACATTGTTGTACCAGACCCCAACGTTGTTGTGGCAGGCTCTCTCCCTGTCACCTCTCCTCCTGGTCAGTTCTGAAGGATCGTTGTTCCAGCGTTCTGCGTTCTTCACACCGTACTCAGTGTATCCAACAAACCTGTCGACAACGCTGTCAAACCTGATGTACTCCAACTTGTTGTAGTAATGAGAGTAGATGAGCCGGATGTCCTTCAGCTCAGTGGAGTTAAACTCACAGCGGAACTCTACATATTCCATAAATCCATCTGAAGATAAACACAATCAGTTTGTGAATCAGAGAATTGAACCTTCAGCTGACAGTGTATTGATCAGTGATCAGTGTATTGATCAGTGATCAGTGTATTGATCCTACCTGCTGTGTAGACAGTGATGAAGTATTAACAGTGTATTGATCAGTGATCAGTGTATTGATCAGTGATCAGTGTATTGATCCTACCTGCTGTGTAGACAGTGATGAAGTATTAACAGTGTATTGATCAGTGATCAGTGTATTGATCAGTGATCAGTGTATTGATCCTACCTGCTGTGTAGACAGTGATGAAGTATTAACAGTGTATTGACCAGTGATCAGTGTATTGACCCTACCTGCTGTGTAGACAGTGATGAAGTATTAACAGTGTATTGATCAGTGATCAGTGTATTGATCCTACCTGCTGTGTAGACAGTGATGAAGTATTAACAGTGTATTGATCAGTGATCAGTGTATTGATCCTACCTGCTGTGTAGACAGTGATGAAGTATTAACAGTGTATTGATCAGTGATCAGTGTATTGATCCTACCTGCTGTGTAGACAGTGATGAAGAGGAGGGAGAAGCTCAGAAAGGATGAAGCCATGTTGCTCTGTTCTCTTGACAAACACTGACACAGTCTGACTGAGAGCTGCTCTAAAAACCAGAGGAGCTGATCACATGACCTGCTGATCAGCTGTTACCAGGCAGACTGTTCACACAAACGTCTGCTGCTGGAGAACCAACTCACAGTCACAGGACACATGTTACAGTATCTCACTGTCTGCAGGAGTAAAACTGATGATTCATGAACATCAATACATGTTAACTTGTGATCAAACTTTAACTTGTTGGTTTTGAAAGTCACAAGTTTTAGTTTAAAGGTAAGAAAATCTCCACACAGCCAGTCTGCTGCCTCACTGAAGACTTTTATAGTAATTACAGATGAGGAAAATGTTCTGAAATGTTCTGGTACCATAAATAAAAGAATAATAATTATTAAAGGTTCTATATGTAGGAATCAGAAATTCATTCTCATTAGTGACAGTGGTGTTAAGTGAGCAGCAGTCAACATCCTGTCAATTACATGTGATGTCTTTTTCCTCACGTACATCTCTCATATGTTGGTCGTTTGTTTACATCAGAAGGAGAGAAGCAAGACTCTCTGGAGAGCACAGACATGTTACATCCTTTGGATTTTCCAGCCCGGATCCTTCACATAGAAACCAGTCCACAGGCTGATACAGACAACTGACAATGTCATTTGTTATGTTGCATTACAACCTGTTCACTCATTGGCAGTAAAAAACATTAATACATGTAAATTGCTTCTACATATAGAACCTTTAAATGTTAAAATATTAAACATAAATGTTAACATTGAACCAGATTCAGCTCAGCTGTTTCCTGTTAATCAG
This sequence comes from Thunnus thynnus, assembly GCF_963924715.1. NCBI lineage: Eukaryota > Metazoa > Chordata > Actinopteri > Scombriformes > Scombridae > Thunnus > Thunnus thynnus. The sequence goes on from NC_089538.1 coordinate 26,608,128, forward strand.
ATTGAAATCATCCACACAGTGACAGAACACTAAACAATACAACATCACACACAGCAGTACAGGTGGATGTTAGACTGTTTAAAAACCAAAGTGTTTGTATGCAAAGACAAAACACTCAAACACAGAGTCAGTGCTTCCAGAGATAAACAGCTTATAGCTGTTAGATCTTTCTGTTTGGCTTTAAAGATATAACCAGTGAGACTCTTTATTCTACTGAGTTGATCTTTCACAGAGAACACTGAGTCTATAAATGCAGCGTCACGATTCTCCAAATCAACGATTCAATTTGATTTTCAAGTTAAACATTTTTTCAGCTCTGCTATTGTTAGACTGTTGAGTCTTAATTTGTAAAGATCAACAGATCGTTGGTTTTATGTTCTGACAACTTCCATTTACATTTTTAATTTCTTCATTTTTTCACTTTCTTCTTTAAAAAGATCAGCTACATGGCATCTAAGTGTGATATAACTGCCATATTTTTTAGAACGTACCACACTAAGGCCATGTGGTCACATTTAAATGATAATAACAATAAGTTATTTCACTGCTCAACTGGGAACAAACTGTTAAACACAAAAACAAAGAGATCCACTAGATGGCAGAAGTACAGTGGACAACAAGGACAAACGTGCTGCAACTGAAGAAAACACATTCAAATAGACAAAACAAAAGACAATTAAGAAAACATGCACAGCATTTAGGAAACACGCTGCAAATACCACAATACAACAGACGTGTTTCCAGAGGACACTTAAGAGTGATGAACACGTCAATAACTCATAAGTTAAACATTGTTAAAACATAAACGAGGCCTCTTTCCTACTGTAGTCAGGTAGACAATGAGATACAACCTTAATTTAACCAAAACAAGCTCTTTGTCTGAGCTGGACAGATAACATTGTTCTCTGTGTGAGATGAGTGCACAGGGACCGTCTACAACGTACAACACTGAAAGAGATGCTTCAAACAATATTCAGTAACCTTAAACCTTTTTCCCCAAACTGTGAAAAAAGTTTTGCAGTATAAGCAGCAGCAGACCACTGATGTGTGAAGTGATTCTGGGGACACTACACCGTAGAGAGTGAAGTTATTAGTGTGGTCTGTGTTACAGATGAGTCCTGGTGGGTGGGAGGGAGTCGAGCTGTTTCAGGCTGTTCTGAATGAGTCTGTCAGTTCTTTACTGAACTGCTCTCAGAAAGCAGACAGAGATCCAGTTAGAACGTTGTTTCCTTCTTCAGGAGTTTGAGGTTCAAGCTTTGGATGGCTTGTAGTGATGTGGCAACATGAGACTTAATGTTACAAATAAAACCAAAACAAACTAACATGTTTCAGTCAAAGATTAAATATTCATACTTGGTTGAAAAACAAATAAAAGGAGACATCTTAATAATTGTCCTTAAGTTCTGGAGGCCAGCTCAGGGAGGCAATGCCTCTTGGAGACTTTTATTTGCTAAGGAAAGGCAGGCATGTCACCTTGTATCACACATATGTATATATATATATTCAAGACAACAGTTAAGCAGTTTACATACATTTCAAAATAAGTCAATTCTTCTAATAACATAACAAACATTAACCTTCATATTAACACTTCATGATGTCTAAACATACGACCTTCATTAGTTCAACTCTCTCAAACTATTTACACTGAAATAAAGTTTACTACTACAGTGAAATGAAATAAAGTTAAGAAACATTTATGTGATGAGATTACTTTCAGAAACATATTCCGATATAAATTCAACACAATTTACTTCATAATATAAAAACATTCAATATGACTGTTGTTTAATAATACAAGAAAACTTCAACCTGAAACTCCTCAAATATTATATTTTGACATTCATTTTACTTTAACTAGTTTAATTACTAAAATATGATTGTCTATGAGGTTAATAGATCAAAAGTTAAACACTGATTTAAAATCCAAATACACGGTTACCAAACATTCATGAACTCTTAACATAAATGAATTTAACTCTTGTCACTAAAGGGCAGTAGGGTCACATGTAGTAAAAACATAATAAAATCTAAGTTTGATGTCTCCTTCGTAAATAATCACACAACTATCAAAGTTATACAATTCTTCATGTATTTACATGACAAATAACATTACATAACTTACATAATGATTAGACATTTATTTTACATGAGATTCAGGTTTGGCTCAGATTTGCAGAGAAGCGTCACAAAGTCCTCGGGAATGTGGGTTAGAGTTCATGGCTTTGATCTGGGTTTTCTGTCCATGTTTAAGTTGTTGATCCCTGGTTCAAATGACCCCAGAGGTCATTTATGCTTTTAGTTCAGGCCATAATTCAGATTATTGGTCAGAAATGGTCTCTCAGGAGGTCTGTTCAATCTCCATTTTGTCACAGTGTTTAAGTTTCGGGTATCGTCCTGCTAACAGACGCCCGGGGTGAGGCACTCTCCATGTCTCTCAGTTTGAAATTAAAGAAATGCTGTTTCACCCATAAATTATCCATGAATCATCCAAATCATCCTACAATATTACTGTAGAAAATCACAGTAATATTCACACTACTGCAGAAACCGTTATGTTATTCTAGTTAAGGTAGCAGCTTTCTCTTTTGTAAAGAAAATCACTAATTTGAAGATTATTTTGTAATACTTTCAAATAAAACCCTCAAATTCATGGTGCAAATTAAATAATTTAAACATTAATTTAAAATAATTATGTTTTTCATATTAATGCAAATACTTCAAGATGGCTTTGTTTCTATGAAAAATAGATAAAGAAATAAAGAAATGACTAAAAAAATAAATAAATGAAATAATGAAATGTAGAAATAAAAGCCTCAATCACCAAATAAATGTGCAGGTTAATTTGAAAATAAATAAATATGCACAGAAATATAAAAATAAATAAATAACATAAATAATATTTATTTATTTGACAAATTACTTATTTTGTATTCATTTATTTTTATA